>NC_136020.1:14781738-15044238 GCF_048128805.1 Centroberyx gerrardi | reverse complement strand
TACGATTTCGGAACAAAACCCTTGAAACACTCTAATCATAAACAACTTCTTTGGAAAAAAATCAAAAAACTTTCCTCTGGTAAAATACTATGTTATGGATTGCTGAACTGCCAGCAACAATCATCCAAAACACCAAAAACAGGGCCTTTTGCTCTAATGCAACACTACCTGTTCAATACCAAACACACAGGGTCGTAAATCATTTTACGACACAGCGATGGAATGAGCAGCCTGGTCTTTGGTGCACTTCAGGCTGTTTACTGTAGTGATTTGTTTGTAGTGTTCCCCGGTGAGAGACGAGCCTGTAGCTGACTTCAGAGAGACATTTAGGTGGTGTAACTAGTAACATAACACACTGAGCCCCTCCACCTCTTCCTGCTGCTAGAGAACCACCTCTCACTGAAACCATGTCTCTTCGATGAGAGCCGACATGTAGAGACGGTACATGGAGAGCTGCAAGACCACGGCAGTAACACTTTATTGTGCTATCCTCTGGGGTCGAATATACAGAAGTTGCTATTGTTCCATTTCTCAAATCAAATAAAAAAAAGATAGAAGGGGATGTGAGGAGGGAGAGGGAGAAACCCAGCAAGCATTTGACAGATGGAGACGTGCAGGACGCGTCCAAGTTAAACATGAACCGAAACAACCACAAAGTTTTCAGACTATGATATCATGGAATGGTAAAAAATCTTGTTACAACAGAAATTGTTTTGAGCTGATATCAGAAAGATGTTTTGGTCCAGCTTTCATAGGTAGCAGTTATGGACAGCTGCGCACGTCGTCTCAATGTTCACTGTGGCGCAATGTTTACACAGGCTTTTTTTTTTTTATGTTAGTCCAGGTTTAGCATATCAACATCTATTCAATATCAAAATGTTTGCTGGGAAGTGAAGGAGAGAGGAAAGAGGTATAAATATCAGAAGAGGAAGAGAGGGACAAAGAGAGGGAGAGGAGGGAGAGAGAGAAGAAAGAAAACAAGAGAAGAAAGAAAGAAAGAAAGAAGGAAAGAAAACAGGTAGGGAGGGAGGGACAGAACGGCGCTGTCGGTCGGCCAGCAGTGAGCAGCACTTTGTGCTGAGTGTCTAATAGCCATCAGCAGAGTGTCAGTTGACAGCTCTTCACCATTTGAAAACAACACTGGGCTCCACTGACTCGCTCACTGCAACCTGACACACACAGGCACACACACACACACACACACGCTCACACAGACATGAACCCACGCACACAAACAAACAACCAACCCATGCACGCACATATGGGTGCATAGACGCACATACAAATGCACAACACACACATACGCTGACACATGCACACACGCACACACACACACGCAGAGGTGCAGATATGCGCGCACACAGAAACATGCATACACACACTTAATACACACAGACAAAGTAGGTAAAAAGTACTCAAACAACCCCACACGCAAGCAGTCACAGACGAACACACACACAGACACTCAAACACATACATATTCACACACACACACACACACACACACACACATAGTCAAGGACACAGACACACGCTGGGATTAGGAGTGGCAACGTGTGTAACAGGAGTGCCTGCCATGCAGAACTGAGAGGGATCCCGGCTAAAGCTGTGTTAAAGTGTGTGCTAAAGCTCTCTGAACGTGTTTAGAGAGAATTTCATTTCTCCTGGCTGCAGGGCCTGTCCAGTGTACCTGAACACACCGTCCAAACACTATGGAGAGGGATTATATTTAATCCGGCACCACTTCAAAGACACAGCGACTTGCACCCAGAGGCCCAGAGTGTGCACACTGTGGACACACAGATACTGTTTTATGCACTGTCATGTACAGAGATTCATATATACACACAGACATACACACACATACACATGCACACAGACTGTACACACGATAGACACACTCACAAAGGCCTACTGCTGCACACATACACACACAGACAAACACACCCATAGGCTAAAATACACACACACACACATACAGACACAGACACACACACCCATAGGCTAAAATACACACACACACACACACACACACACACACACACACACACACACACACAAGTTCATGCACCAGCACTCAGCAAATCCAATAACTCAAAAAAGATCAATTCGAGTTGGCTTCCTAATGGACTGAGCGACCATCAGGAGGAAATATCGGCCACAAATAAGAAGTTAACTGCCAGCCATGTTTTCTCCTGGAAGACTACGACCCAGGAGAAGATTCAACTCAATTACCCATCAGCCCTCTCTCTCCTAGGTCGGCATGGAGATCAAGTCTGCAGATGAAATCAAAAAACCAGAACAGACAGTAGCTATCCACCAAGAGATTGTGTATTAGCTGTTAGTGTGTGTGTGTGTGTGTGTGTGTGTGTGTGTGTGTGTGTGTGTGTGTGTGTGTGTGTGCATGTGCATTAGCCTGTGTCCTTCTGCATTTCAAGTTGAAACTCTGCCAACTCCTTGTTATCCCTCAAGCTGCAAAAGCACAATCTTTACAAGGGATTTGTCACAAGAGCACATCTGACTTGGTAATTCATTCAAAGGCTAACCAATCGCAGACACACACACACACACACACACACACACACAGAAAAACCCAAAACGTGCCCACTTTGTAATTCATTCAAAGCCCAATCACACACACACACACCATCACACACACACCATCACACCAACATGCACAGAGGCAATCACAGCAAACACACACTTACACTCACAGAAAGTCAAAGTGTGCCCAATGCATGAATTATCCAAGTGACTTTCCCAGCTGCAGCGAACTAAATTATTCAGTTTCAAGTCGCCGCTTTTTTTTTTCTTCCTCTGTGGTGAAATGAAAGCTTCCCTCCTGTCGATCCACAAGCCAGCTGCCGTCTGTCTGTCCCTCTCACTCTGACTGTCTGTCTGTCCGTCAACTGTCTGCCACGGCTAACCCCGCCACGACGGGACGGGAAAGGTGCTCACTCTTGGGGGGGGATTTGATTTGTTGTTGTTTCGGTCCATTTCCTGGGATTGCAGGATGCGTCCTGTGTTACTCCAGAAAAGAGCGAAGAGAACAGCATGTACCAATGGGGAGAAAGATGGCATTCATGGCCGCACGACCACACAGCTGCCGCAGAGGACGAAAACAGAGAGAAAAGCCTATAAACGGACGATCGCACACACACGCGCTTGCACATACACACACACACACACACACAAAAACATATAAGTGAATGCCACTGGTGCATGAATATCCTAACACATAAATCGGAAAAAAGCAAACCCGATAATGCGCAGATATGACATGAACACACACGCACACACACACACACATACATAGATACACGCACATACACACATTGTCTCATTGTCCAACCATTGAACCTGTTACACCCAGTGCAGGAGTTTTGTTTCCAGTTGGCCTACACTGAACATTGGTTCAGCCACCACAAGACAAACTCTGATCCTCTCCGACACACACACACACACACACACACACACACATACACACACAGAGACACTCTCTGCGACACCCATCCACTGGGTTATAGCAAGGCCACTGCTATTCTTGACCAGACCATCATTCCTAAACTAGACATTACACAAAGATGGCAGCGAGGGAGAGCCGTGCACACATGGACAGACAGAGAGACAAAAAGAGAGACAATGACAGAGAGAGAGAGAGAGAGAGAGAGAGAGAGAGAATCAAGACAGCCAGAGAGACAAGACAAAACACACTGACAGAGAAACAGACAGACAAGAAGTAAATGGCGACCTGAAATAAACCCCAATGAGAGAGCAAGGGATCAAGAGAGACAAACACACCGACAGAGAAACAGATAGAGAAGAGGTCTATGGCAAACTAAAATAAACTCTGCTGGGTCTCTGGTGGAGAGCTGGTGGTTTGACACTGATGCAGCGTGTCACTGTGTCTTCACGGGGCTAACATGGCAGCTCTCATCTGCATCACAACTCTCCAGACCCTAACTTTGCGATTCTCAGCTCAAGTCAAGGGCATAGAGAGAGAAAACAAGGTTAAAAGGCCAATGTGCACTGAACTAAAATAACACAAGATATGAGGGATGGACCAACAGGCTTCGTTTTATTGACTGCCTATAGCGATTCTGACCACTAAACTGGAAGTATCATCTTTTATCAAGTACTCACTCCATTTGTTTTTTTTATCTAGACTTTGATCACTATTTTGGGGTCCTTGGACAAAAATTATATAATCCATTTTTCTATGCAAAAACAGAAAATTTAGACTTTTTTTTTCTTTTTACTTTCTGACATTTGTTTGACATCTGTTGGTATTGGATTTTGGTGCTGAGGATCACAATATTTTATTTTAGACTGCTATTGGTGCATATACATATACACTACCAGTAAAACGTTTGGACATTTTAAAATAATAGTAAATACATCAAAACTATGAAATAGCACAAATGGAATTATGCAGTGACCAAAAAAGTGTTAAACAAATCAAAACTATCTTATATTTTAGATTCTTTCAAGTGGCCGCCCTTTGCCTTGATAGAAAGGCAAAGGCTTTGGAAAGAAATTCATAGACACCAGCTTCACTATTTATATTTGTCTAAAAAACTAATTTCAAGCATTTAAGCATAAGCCTTTAGATCAAAATGTATTTAAGATAATGAAAAACATAATACAATCAATCAGGTGTGTCCAAACTTTTGCCTGGTGTACATATGCGTATAATACTGTATTTACCCTAACCATCTTTTGAAGTTAATTGATCGCCCCTAAAGGAAGTGAGAGAAACTTCTGCTCCAGGAGTGTCTTGATGTTATTTTGCCACCCAAACCGCTGAGCGAACACAGCTGCACTGAAACCAAGTAATCTACTCATCCACAGAAGGCAACTGTGTCCGCATGGGGATCTTGAATTCAGAGGTCGCATTTAGATCAGGCTCTCTTTAATACGCTTTCACCTAGCCTTAATCCACTCGGACCGTATGTGTGTTTGCAAGTATGCAAGTGCGTACCGCTGAGTGAGGCGAGATCCCTAGAAAGCCTGCTGGCTCGGATTAGGCTTACATGTGTTTTAGGCTGCCACTTGGAGTCAAGGCCTGTCAAACCACGTTACATTTGGTTTGCTCCCCTCTCCGTCTAAGCTCCTTACGAGGACGAGCACAGCCACGGGCCCCCGAGTGGAGAGAACGCCACCGCTCCTCTCTCACAAACAGCCCGAGCTTTTTCAAAGGCAGCGACCGAACGAGGCAGGTATAATGACGCTGATCAAAGCACGGCGCTATGTTGCTGCTAGACTCAATTTTAAGGCAAATTTCACCATGAAATACACGGGGAGATAACAAGCCGTGGGAAGCAACAAGAAGCAACTGATTTCTGCCTCAGCAACCTCTGCTTTCACCATCTTTTTTGCACTGAATCACTTTGGCAAATTGAGTTCAAAGGGATTCGTAATGTGCTTTTTAACCTCATTAGCCTGACCCTTTTTTCTCCCTGATTAGTGATCCGACAATGATTCACACGCGTAATCCACTCCCCTGCATTAATTATTCAACATGTATATCATTAATATGCTAATTCGGCAACACAGCAACAGCGTGGTGCTCCACTGGCCTCCATTGCCGCCAAAATGTAAGGATCATGAATATTTCATTGAATTGAGTGTTGGAATCTATTCTAAAATACACACACACACACACAGACACAGCGTTTCACATCTGAATATATGTATAAAGAACGTGGGCCAGGATGATTTTTTCTTTATAGAGGAGACAAAACAATTACACAGAATTGTTAGTGATATCCAGAATGGGGAAGCGACACTTCTGCTTCCTTCTCGTTTTCCTCAATCTTCATTCCTCCTCCTCTTCTCCCCCTCCACCTCTTCCTACTCCTCCCACCTATCAACAAGTCGCACATCTGCGATCCTCACTCACTCCACAGAATTCAAATTCAACCTCCCCCCCAAAAAAAATCCCCATGCACTTCTTCATGCTGCACACTCTAGCACTGTCCCGAAGCAGGGCAGTGTCCCAGCTCTGCACTCAAACCGCAAGGGTCCATTTAAGGTTCCCCCAAGGTTCATTCAAGGTTCAGGAGCAGCGAACAGAGCCATAACACTCCCCGGCGTTGCCCTGCGACACACATGTCACTGCGACTCTCTTAACACGGGAGACACGCTGCACTTATGGCTTTTAGATACAGTAAAGCCCTGGAGGGAAGCAACCTAAGTGTCTTTCTCATGAGTGTGTCTCTGTTGTGTGTGTGTGTGTGTGTGCATACTTCTCATCAAAACGGCGCCAAACCAAAAGTGCCCTCTATTCTAGCATTGTGAATAAACATTCCAACGCAGACCAAAACTAGCTTAACTATGTTTTGTCTCGGCTAACTCGACGTTTGCCGCGTTCCAGCACCGAGGCTGCACGCTTTAGCCGTGTCTTCCTGCGGGGGGGGGGGGGGGGGGGGGGGGAGGGAAAGGAGCTGAAACGCACGCATTCATAACACCACGTCAAAAATACTCGTTCCACCGTCTCATCGGTGCAAGGCAGTGAGTCGCCGAATGTGGTCAACGACACACAAGGACTCACTCAGGGCCCTTGCACATCCTAACCGCTAAGACGTGTTTATGCATACATGCAAGCACACAGATACGCACACACACACACACACACACACATGTGGCGCGAGAGCAGCAGAGGCATCTGACTGACAGCATCGGTGTCGAGCCGGAGACAGATTATAAATCGGCGCGGGCACATCTCGCTCGCGGGAAAGGTGATTTCTCGGGATGAGCTCGGAAATTCCGGGAAGCGGCATCATGCATTTTAAAGCAGGGGGAATCAACAGGGGTCGGCAGCGGGGGGAAGAGAGGAGGCAGACGTCGGAGCCGAGAAGGCCTCGAACAGGGCTCGGCTTGGCAGATAGGCGGACAAACATACACACACACACACACACACGCGCGCACACACAGAGGTCTGATAGGCAGCGCAGACAAAAGCCACGCTGGCAGAATCACCCAGGAGGAACGGCTTTCATTTCACCTTCTCCATTGCCCGGGCGCCAGCTTCCTTTCGCTGCCTTTGTGTGTGCGGAGATAGCAACCTTACCCCATCACAAAACCGTTCACCGGCAACAATAACCCTTCGCTCAAATCACAACGCCCCAGCAGCAGCTTTCAAAGCGGAGTCTGTGTGCAGAATGCTATTACTTCGTTTGAAGCGGCTGCATGGCAAACAGCGCAGCTCGGAACTCAATATCACCTCAGTATCGCTTCAGTGTTTGCTAGTGACTGGAACCTGAACACCTGGACCGTCCTGATGCATCACAGAACGCAGACCTGAGGCAGTGAAAGGTTTTAGGTTTAGGTATAGAGTGGAAAGAAAGGAGGAAATAAAGCAGTGCAGGAGAGACAGAAATCCCAAGGGAGTGTGTGTGTGTCGTACGTGTCGAACGTATGTCAATTAATGTGTTTTTCTTTGTGCAATCATCCTTTTGTTATGAGTACAAGTGCATCTCTTGTAGTCTGTGCATGCATTCATGTGCGTGGGTGTATGTGTGTGTGTGTGTGTGTGTGTGTGTGTGTGTGTTCCTCCCCTCCTATATAGAGACCCCAGAGAGCTGCTTGCCATTTTGCTTATTAAAAGGGTAGGTGTCTGGGAACTTGTTCAACGCACCTTGGAAACACAGGCACACAGGCACACACACACACACACACACACACACACATACACACACAATTAGACAATTTACTTGCAAAAATGCACAGCTCTCCCCTGGCCTCGTCTCTAACAGAGCGGCATGAACAACGCCTCAGCATTTTTTTGTACAATTCCCTGTCAGCCCCAGACTCCTATCACAAACATCTCTACACAGCCCAAAAGGCACATCTCTCTCTCTCTCTCTCTCTCTCTCTCCCTCTGTTTCTTTTCTCCTCCTCTCTTTCTATTTTCTCTCCCTTTCCTCCTCTCTCTGCCTCTCTGTCAGTCTCATTGTTCTGCTGTCTTTCTCTGTCCTTCCTTCACCCTCATCTCTCTCTCTCTCTCTCTCTCTCTCACACACACACACACACAGGCATCAATAGAGCAGATGCCCTTTTACACAACATGAAAACAAAAAACGAAAAACACAGAAACATTTTTTTTCATTAGCATGGTCACGGGTTACGGTCACATCAGCTGGCTTAGTCATTTTCTGCTCACCCAGTCAGAAGGTGTTGGAAAACAAGAGGGCAACAAAAGCAACAGTCAGCCTGGCAGACTGGGTGGCTGGGTGGCTGAGGCAGGAGAAATCATAAATGACTCAGATTAAATCGAAATATAGGTCAGCGCACCAAAGCCACACAGCCTCACCTCATTCCCAGACACTAATCTGACTGTGTGTGTGTGTGTGTGTTAGAGCTAGCTAAGTGCATGCATTAGATCACCCACACTGAGCTAGCCCACTAATGCCAAAGGTGAGATGAGAAGAGATGAGATGTTTTTTTTATAAACCCCTCGGGGGGGTTTTACCCCACCTGCATAAATATAGCATTTTTTTCCCCTCTTCTGTGTTATTTATTTATTTATTTCTTCACTGGGCAAACTAAATGAACTTAACTTAAGGGCGCTTTCTCACCTAAAATGTCCACTTTAATGCAAAACAGTAACAGAGGTTGACACATCGCCTCAGTTTTGTCCAATTCGCCTTCACACTTTGAACACAAAACTTGCATGGTTCAAAAAGTCTTTCCAAAAAGCATGAAGGTAACAAAAAAAAACAAAGCAAAAAAAAAAAAAAACTAATAGCAATCGCCACCTAGCCTACATTAGGGCTGCAACTAACGATTATTTTCATTGTCGATTAATCTGTCGATTATTTTCTCGATTAATCGATTAGTTGTTTGGTCTATAAAATGTCAGAAAATGGTGAAAAATGTTGATCAGTGTTTCCCAAAGCCCAAGATGACGTCCTCAAATGTCTTGTTTTGTCCACAATCCAAAGATATTCAGTTTACTGTCATAGAGGAGTAAAGAAACCAGAAAATATCAGGAAATCATCAATCCATTCTTGATCATTTTATCAGCAGATATTTAGAAAACCCCAGTGTTTTATGCACTTTCTCGAGTAACTAGAAGTTGTGCTCTTCAGCCCATACGACAACAAGGCGTCTCACTTCTTTGTGGCTACAGGTTCGTCCGCTGTGACTCATTTTGATAGCTAGTCACAGTCAGTGAGATGCATGGTGCTAGTTTCACCAGCCACCAAATGGAAAAGGACATTGGTTGTCTCTTCAACCAAGGGAGGGCAAAGTAATTGGTACACTTGAATGGCGTTCTCATGAGAAACCAGCGGCCTGAGACCACTTCTCTCTCTGCCGGACAAAAGGACGGCTGTTTGGTCGGCACCAGAATGCAATTGTGGTGTTTTTATTTCCTTGAATGAACTGAGCTAAGGGGGGGTAAATACTCCAGAGTTCACTTCAACTGTACCAGACAAGTCGAGCACACTGAGGTATGCTGCATATTCAGACTATTCTGTGGTCACTGAACTCTCTGACGAAGAACATGACACCACACTTCCAAATAAAAGCATCTATTTTCTGTATATCACACGATCTGTTCCAACACTTCAGATGCAAATGCCGCGAGCTGCGGGTTTAGAAAGTGTTGATTTTCAGCGGCAACAGGAGTCACACCGGTGCCTACACATCCTCCCACCCTGCGGAGAGAGAAAGAGGAGAGAGAGAAAGAGGAGAGAGGGAGGGGAAAGGGAGAGGAGGGAGAGTGGAGGAAAAGTGCAGAGGGAGAGGAGAGAAAATGAAGGGCGGGTGTGGCTGATGAGAGCAGGAGAACAAAAAGATCAAGGGAGGGAAAGAGAACAAGAGGGTGATGGAGGGAGAGGAGGAGGGACGGATGAAGCGGAGAAGTAGAAAGAGAAGTTTGCAGGTCCCACTAACAGATGGAGCTGAAAAGGAAGAGAGAGAAAGATAGATGTAAAGAGAGAGAGAGAGTGAGAGAGAGAGAGATAGAGAGAAAAAGGCTGTTTTTTTCAGGTAAAACGGTTAAAAGTGGGTGTGTAAAATGAAACCCGGCGCATCAGTCTCTCTCTCTCTCTCTCTGACTCACTGCAACCTCTCCTCTATCTCTCTCTCTCTCTCTCTCTCTCTACCATCCCTCAATCGCTCTTTCAGGAAAGAGGGGGTGTAACTGACCTCCAATTGCACTTCAAGCTCTCTTGAATCAAATTACAACAAATTATGCACTTTTCTTGCAGTACACATGCAGGTACACACACACACACACACACACGCACACGCAAGGCTGATAGGAAATCAACAGAATGAACACATGGGTGCGTGGCCTGAACATACAAGTAATCAGTTAACAAGTGCATACAAGTGCATGGGTGTGTGTCTTATGCATTTGTATGGGTGCATGCATGTATATACACACAAACACACACACACACACACACACAAACACGCATTTGTGATATACAGTATTTGACAGATTCCATGCTTAGCTGTCAACACCACCATTAACGAGTGACTTCTCGAACATGACATCAACAATAGACCCCCCGCCCAGAACACACACACACACACACACACACACACACACACACACACACGCATCAACCTTGGAGCCCAGAAGCTTTCATTCCTCCAGGCCAAAACAACCCAAACAACAGTCATGTCCACTTTGAAGATGATGAAATTATTTGAAACAAAATCCTCCCAAAAAGAGCATCTGTGGTTCAATCTCACGGCTCGGATTTGCCGAAATAGCAAACACATCAAGGTGTGGCATTTAGGGAAAAAATAAACAACAATGCTAAAGGTTAAAGTAGATAATTAAATCAATTGAATTTTATCAGCAGGGGCAGACACCACCGCTGCAGTGGAACGGTTTAGTTTTTGTTTGTGTTTGTAAATCTGTCAAGAGATTTAGAACGGGAGAGACAGCGCAGCGTAGCCTACGGCCACAGCCTCAAGCCCATAGATGTACAGACACTAGAGGGATTTGTACTGACTGGGAGTAAGTCTGAGGTAGGAAAGAGTGAGAGAGTGAGAGAGAAAGAGAGAGAGAAAGAGAGAGAGAGAGAGAGAGAGAGAGAGATGAGGGTGAAGCAAGGACAGAGAAAGATAGCAGAGCAACGAGACTGGCAAACCGAGAGGCAGAGAGAGGAAGAAAGGGAGAGAAAATAGAAAGAGAGGAGGAGAAGAGAGACAGAGACAGAGAGAGAGAGAGAGAGTGGGAGAGAGTGAATAAAAGAGAGAGGCAGGAAAGATAAGTAGCTGTCAGCTCTTGTGTATATCACTTCACTTTGTTTGCCCCTGTATGTCAGCTTGAGGGAAAGAGAGACGCTCCCAGTCGGCACACACACACACACACACACACACACACGCCGGTGGCAGGGCCAGTGGAGTAAGGTGTAGAGTAGACGAGAGCTTAACACACAACAGTCAAATGAGCGGAGAGGAAAGAGAAGAAGAAGGGAGAGAGAAGTTAGGAAGAGAGAAGCAGCCAATGTGAACGGGTGTGGAAGGAGAAACATACCAAGGGCAACAAGGAGAAAGACAGCCATGGGAGATATGTTCTTGTGTGTGTGTGTGAGTGTGTGTGTGTGAGAGAGAGAGAGAGAGAGAGAGAGAGAGAGAGAGAGAGAGAGAGAGAGAGAGAGAGAGAGAGAATGTCAGGGTATCTGATCTTTCCAAAAGCCAAATTTAACACTTTTAAAGACCTTTTTAATCTTAATTGGCCAATGTAACGTCCAAAATAACTAAAATCTGACTTTTCCAAGCTATGCTCCAATTGAACATAGCTTGGAAAAGATGAAAGATCTCAAACTATAAAAAGATTGAAAGATCTCAAACTATAAAAAGATTGACAGATCTCAAACTATAAACGAGCAGTATAAGAAAAAACTAGCCTTACATATACACAAATTAAGACCTGTAATTACTGTATTTAAGACATTTCAGTACTTTTTGCTTTTGGTCGATCATTTGATTAAAAGTAGACATCAGGTTTTTTGAATGGTGCAAATCTGATTTTAGAAAAAAAATTTTGAATTGTAGCACTGTACTGAAACATTATACATATCTGTTCACCAACGCACATGTGGTAAAGTCTAGTGAGTATACTGAATATTAAGACCACCTGCTCTTTATATAAAATAATCCAACCATGCAAATCCAGGTGAAAGCTGTGATCCTTATTGATTTCACCTGTTAAATCCACTGAGATGTCGATAAAGAGGAGGAGACGGGGGTTTAAGCCTGGAGACAATGAATGGCTTGTGTGATAAGGGGGTGCAACTCAGTATTTGGAGGGTGGTTCAAATATGTTGTACACTCAGTGTGTGTTACTGTGTTAATGTGTTGGTACCATACCATTCGATTCTATCATATCATAGTGGACAGCTGGTGCTTATCACCTCATTAAGAACATATCTCCAACCCCCTTCTGATGAAAAGCATATTGTTCCCCACATATACAGCTTCTCTGCATGCACACACAAATAGGACATACATACACACACACACACACACACACACACACACACAGGGTTAGTATGGTGAGGGGGTAGCCTGGCATCTTTGAATCTGCACTGAGCCATGAACAACCATATGGAGGCCTTCTTCTTAGTTAAACCCGCTGGATTGTTGCATGACAGTAGCCTGGTAACGTCGTCGGGCAAGTTACGCATTTCATTACACACAGATGCGCGCTGATTTGCACACTGATTAGCCGTTTTGGCAAAACGCCGGCAACACCGGCACCACATTCTCAATTGTAGGGTCTGAACCACGACACAAAAGCCCCCAGACAAAGAATGAGCATCCAGCAAGGCGATAGCACACACAAACACACCTCCTCTACGCTAAAATTAAAACTATTGTTCGGCATTCCTCACAATGGGCGATGAGAGCCGTCCGTGTTTCCAGGCACTAAATAGCAGTGTGCTTGAATAAACACATAGATGTACTTAAAGAGTACATCTATCATGCGATGCATGGTAATAAAAGGGCAGTAATGGCCTCTGGCCTGCAGGGTATAGTGGTATTGTTGTGGGGGCAGTGAGAAATTGAAAAGCGTGTGTATCTGTATTTTACTGCTTCATATTCTGTGTAAAACCGCTGCCCAGCCCCTTGCTATAAACACACACACACACACTAACACACACACACACACACACACACCCTGGCATCTGTGTGGCAGCTCATTGTGGCCCAGAATTGTGTCTGCCTATGTGTTTAAGTGCACTTGTGTGTGTGTGTGTTTTCATGCCAGCAGTATCTAAACAAGCCTAAACAAGAGGCTGTGTTAACATTGTCCCTGTGGGCAGGCTGGCTTGCCTCACTGCCTCATCTGATTAGCAAGCCCTCAGCCCCAGGGCTATACCACACACACACACACACACACAGAGGAGAGATGGATAGACAGAGGGAGGGAGGGAGGGAGGGAGGAGGGTTAGATTGAGAGTGGGGAAGAGTGGGGTCGATGAACGGGGTCGATGGACAGACGGACGGACGAGGGAGAAGGGGCGAAGGAACGATACAGAAACAGAGTGAGAGGTGGGAAACAGGAGTGCAGAGCTGGAGAAAGTGAAGGAGGAGGAGGAGGAGGAGGAGGAGGAGGAGGAAGAGTGATGGAGGGAGTGGAATGAAGCGGCAAGGCAGCGGAGAGAAAAGGGAGCGAGAAATAAAGGGGTGTGAAGCCATGAAGCGATGGGGAGGGGAAACAGAGGCTGAGCATGAAAGGAGAACAGGTAATACAATGGATTTATGGATGGATGATCCAGATTACAGGCTTTTGTTTACAGGAAACAATTTAGCGGTTTGTTTGTTGTTGTTTTTTTAAGGTGAGGGCGTAACAGTTGGATGTACTACCCTGATCATTACCCATGGATGGATGGCAAAATGAAATCAAACTGTGTGAGACATGGAAGATGGCTAAAGCAAAGAAAAAAAAAAAGTCAGGGAAAGATGTGGAGAGAGGAGAGTGAGGGCAAAAAGAGGGGTGGAATCAAGAGATTAAGGGAGGGACTCTCTGAAGATAAATCGTAGCAGTGGAGAGCGGGGTTAAGATTGTCTTTAACCTCAGTAGCCATTTCCATCTCATTACCACGCCGATAATAAGTCTTCCATTAGTGATGAGGCTGACCGCACCATGTCCCTTTGAAGCCTGTTGCCAGCGAGTCAAAGAGAAATGACCCCATACTGAGAGTCGGCTACCGCTAAATGCCCAGCCTCCCTGAAGACAGAGCGACTAGAGAGAAGAGAGACAGAGGGTGAAAGAGAAGGTGACGATGATGTTGATGATAGGGATGAAGATAATGATAGTGATGGTGAAGCCAATGTGTCAGAACAGGCGGGCAAAAATGACAGTAGGTGACTTACTATCCTCATGTCACTGCACAAAACATGAAAACATAAAACACTGAAACATCACTCTATTCATTTTACTTATCAACAGCACCACCAACTTCCCTTGAGCTTTTGTGTCAAGAAACGCCCTTTAGTTCAAGCAATTATGTTAATTAATTGCTTCCACTTCTACTCAAAGATTGCTACCACATTCTACTGGCACCATGAATAGTTTAGTCTGATCTAGTCTAGTTAGTTGCACATACACAAGATAAAACGCAAACTAGAGAAAATAAAAGGCAAATCCCGGTGGGCTCATAAAAAAAATCTCATAATTCTACACATCCTACACTTCACAGCCTGGCCTAGTAGCCTTCATTCAACTCTTTCCTCCCAAGATAAAACAAAAAGCTCAGCGACAAGCCGAGACAGAGTGAGTGTATAAGAGCGGAGAGCATCAGTGAGTGATTGGACTCAGCGGGGAGTGTATGAAAAGCATCAGAGTGAGTGGAAAGACCACAGAGTCCCTGGTCAGCGCTGAGCCAGAGGGCCGCCGGCCGCAGGTTTGGTCGTTAGATCTGCGCTCAGGAAACTCTGACTGAAACACGCATGGACACACTGACCAGGACTTATGCACGCGTGCACACACACACATGCGCACAAGCAAAAAAAACAAAACAAAATAGAGACAGACGGTGATAGCCTCAGAGAACAGCCAGGGCAATTGAAGTCACTTCAGAGGAAGTGGCAGTCCGTGTGCACTAACTCTCTCTCTCTCACACACACACACACACACACACACACAGCGGCACCACACTCAAGGACACACAGATGGCGGGTGCTACACAAACACAAGCCACTGGAGCATACCTTATTATCAACTAAGCCAGCCAGCCAGCCTGCAAGTCACCACTATACAATAGGAACCAATCTGCAGTCTTGAACATGGCAGCTCCCCTTAATGCAGAAAAAAGAGCAGCTAAGCTAACAATTTAAAGGGACTCCTGTGAAGCAGCAAGTCAAGCAAATCAAATGGGGCCTAGGGTGAATGGAAGGCAGTACAAGCCGCTCTACTGGAGGGACAAGTAACAGAGCGGAGACACATGGATGGATGGATGGATGGATGGATGGATGGATGTGTGCACATTTTCAGCTTTTGTTCGCTCCCTCTGTAGCATATAGCAAAA
Organism: Centroberyx gerrardi; assembly: GCF_048128805.1. NCBI lineage: Eukaryota > Metazoa > Chordata > Actinopteri > Beryciformes > Berycidae > Centroberyx > Centroberyx gerrardi. The sequence goes on along the minus strand of NC_136020.1, from coordinate 15,028,735 downwards.
TCCCAGCTATAAAAAAATATCACAAAATAATTTATCTGTAAAAACCAAATCAAAAATCCCATGGGCTCAGCACAGAGAAGTATGACACTACAGTAGATATGGGAGACAATATCGGGCAAATGGGAAAAGACCACACAACCACCCAAACCTAATAAATGTGTTTACTGAACACTGTCCAGGAGGTCGCTCCTCATATAATGACAAGCAGCCGGAGAAAGAGGAATGCGCTTTCTAATCAATGCTCCGCTGAAGTGAGGTGAGAGAGAGTGAAAGAGAGGGAAGGAAAGTGAGACAGAAATCAACTCAAAACGAAACCCAGCTTCATCAGACTAACTCCACTGAGCCTGGATATCATTATCCGATACCTCTGCTTATGGAAGCATCAGACAGTTTCAGCATTAGCATTTGTGTTCGCTGCCTTCTCTAGACTTAAAACGCTGCATACTGTCAAAGTGCAGCAGTCCAGAAGTCATATTAAAGGGTTTCTGCACTCCAAACAATGCCAAAAGCTGTACTACTGCACTGACTACATATAATCTTTTATCTGATAGAGTACAAACATTTCAGTATTCAATTTATTGTCAGCATTGCATGCTTTTGAGTGCAGAAACTCTTTATTGTGGATTCTAGCAGTAGCAAAGAGAAGAGGATGAGAGGATTGTGGGCAGAGGAGTGGAAACACCAACACAGCAACACCACTCAACACAAATCACAACTGTGAAAAACACAGCCAATCCTGATTTATACACAGAGATGCCTAAGCTTTCTTATGTTACTTAGATATACTGTATATTCGAAACAATCACACATGGCAGTAGTTCAGTACTGTAAAGGGGAAATAAAGGGGAATTTAAGAAGCCACATGTTATCATTATGGTCTCTAATAGTACAATCAGTATTCATGAACATTAACAACTCCCTCAACAGGTCTCCTCTGTTGTTTCTGGCATTGAATAATGTATTTGATTGCCAGAATTGAGCAGTATTGCTCTTCAAAGTCCATGGTTTACAGTTTGGTGTGTATAATGGTCTGCAGTTGGTTGCCAATACATTTCATTATTTTTGAGAGCCTCAAAACAAAGAGGCATTCAACAATGGCATTTACAAGTATTAGGGCATGCCATTTGGTACCAGGTAATTCCAGACCATATCAAAAGTAAGCTATCTTTGTTAAACTGACTGATTTGTTAAACATTATTCAGACAGAGTACTTCATTTCCCAAATTCTACACAAACTCTCCCACAAGTTCGTCCAAGCTCAGCAGAGTAGAAAGAGCTGAAGAGGCCGTTTAATGTCAAGACTCATAGGCCGTGCACGATGGTATGATGACAAGATAGTGACAGTGTGTGTGTGCGTGTGTGTGTGTTGGAGGGGGGGGGGGGGGCTGAACCAAGAAATATGACAAATACGGAATCTGTCATCTACTCCAAGCCTCAGAATAAAAATAAAATGTCTTTTTCATGTGACATGCATTCCGCTTTCCACCAGCCACAAGATAGCAAGACATGGAAGAATGAATGAGTGTGTGTGTGTGTGTGTGTGTGTGTGTGTGTGTCCATGTCTGTACTGGCAGTGATTCTCATTCTTTCCTATAAAGAGAGGTTTGCACACTGAAAACTACGTTTGTGGGTATGAGGGTTGGAATCCGTGGCCTGCTGGCATGCCAGGCCTACCGACATCTGCTTTAACTTAGACAGATCAATAATGAATGTCACACACACACACACACACACACACACACACACACAAACACAAAAGTATGGGTAAGCAATGGGGCAGACTAGTATATCAAGGCTGAGATCGGTGTTCCATAAACACATCGAAGATTATCTTTGATTCAACGTAACCTAAAACTAAAACAACCTTGAAAAACTCCACATTATTCTCTCACGTACAAACAGGGTGTGTGTATCACAACTATGTATCACTGAATTCATTTGGGTTACAATGTGTTATGGGTTGCTACATAACCAACAGGCTATTAGTTGAAGGAAATGGGTTTCCTTCCTTGTACGTGCCTCAGTCAGCTAGCGTGGTGTTTATTGCCAGGCAATCCAGGCCTAGCAAAACCTCTAAGAGTAGACTCGTTCCTCAAATCCACTTTCATTTTCATCCCAAGATACTAAAAGTCTACATAAATGAGAGCATTTAACAGCTAAAGTGCCAATGTAAACGTGGGTGGCTGGGAGGGTGCGCCCGTTTACTTATTCCTCAACAGCAATCTCTATAATGAACTGCTCTGTTCTCCTCTGCACTGCACTGTCTGTTTGAATGTATGGCCTGTGTGTGTGTGTGTGTGTGTGTGTGTGTGTGTGTGTGTGTGTGCACGTGGTCAAACATTCCTGCGGGGCTAAGGGGTTCAGCTGTCGCCGGGGCTATTTTCCTGTGCGCTGCATGCCATTGGTGGATCAAGGAGGATTATTCCTGGGGTCGAAGAACTGTGGGTACAGAGAGAGAGAGAGAGAGAGAGGGAGGGAGAGAGAGAGAGAGAGAGAACCACCATGGTTTGGAACGGCATCTTCCAGGAATCGAACTCAGGGAAATGGGACTGCGGAATGGAGCTCTGTTTGTCAAAGCAAACCACGAAGGGAATCGCACGGCCAAGAACTACACTGAGAGAGAGACGGAGAGCGAGAGAGAGAGAGGGAGAGAGAGAGAGAGAGAAGCAATGCAAATACAAAAGGGAGAGAGCGTATCCGCCACTCAAGCCATCTCACGCCACAAAAATAATTAACCGCTACTCAACTGTCACACGAGAACATCCCTGGGGCCCGCTTTGAGTTTTGCTTTAGCTTGAGGAGCTGCTTCACACTTTGTCTGCTGTTGCCTTAATCTTGTCCATTACGGAGACTATGGCAGGGCGAACAAAGCGCCTGCTCTCCAATTTGTTTTATAATGGCTCTCGTGTCCTGTCAGGGGCCGAAATGAATGAGCTTTCCAATTCCCCTACACATCCTCCAGATTAAATTGGGAAGAGAAGGAGCCGTGGCTGACTAGACACCAGCTAAACTAGGCTAATTCAGATGCAGCGGCCAGTGAGTGGCAGGCTAAGAGACAGAGACGGAGCGAGAGAGGGAGAGAGAGTGTCAAACTGATGGCCGTGCTCAGCTAATTTGTTCGTTCTGGGGTCCACACAGACAAAATCAATAGAGTGGAGTAAGAAAGTTGGAGGGGGCGAGAAAAAAACCCGCCCCAGTTTCCCGATTTAGGTCAACGGCAGCCGTGTGCACCCTCTAAAGCTGTCTGTAATTAAATAAAACTAGTTAAAAAGTCTGCAGGAGCTCTGAACTCGAAGGGGGAAAAGGGAGAGGGAGGAGAGGAGAGGAGGGGAAGGGATGGGGCTAGAGTGATTAATTTCATCTTTGTTTTTCTCCTCCCACAGTTGCGAGTGAACACCATTATACAAAGTAGAAAGGTAGCCTCATTTGTGTGCCCGTTCAATGCGCGGCGCTCCCTGGGGGGAGAAAGTATAAAGATTCTAATGAGCTACAGAGAGTGTTCCTGAAACCCAAACAGAAAGATAGAGACACACTGGGACAGCGCTCTGCCAGCCTTGGCAGCTCCGCTCTGAACACAAACTCCGTGCGGACCATCAATTGACAGCCCATCAACCCACAGATTTCTCTGTTTCTGCCTGTCGTTCTCCTCCTCCGTCTCCCCCCTGCCCTCTCTTCTCCTTTTCATTTCTCTCTCCATTCACATTCCCCTCTCCTCCTTTCCTTCTCCCCTCTCTCACTGGAGCAGGTTATGTTTGCGCGCATGTGTGTGTATGTGTGTGCAGGCGTAAGTGCATAAATACACATGTAAGCCCGTATGTGTGTGTGTGTGTGTGTCTGTGTGTGTCCATTATCACAGCCAAACATGCAAGCCAGCCGCTGCCACCCAGACTGTATTCCTAGGTGGTGATGCGGAGGTTATTGGTGCATTAGGACAGCCTGTGCAAAGAGGATTATGGCTGCAGTCCAGATGAGGTTCCAGGGGGAGCTTATGGGTAACGCATCACCACTGATGATGCCTGGAAAACATTCCCCTGCAAATCAATGACCTGATTCTAGCCCCATTCAATCACTACCATTATCACACTAACCTTTGCACTCAATACAAACTGGCAGGGATGCACTTGCATAATGTTAGGCTGTGGCAAATTGGTTGTGTCCCTATACCTATGCCACATACTGTAATGTAATAACCGCTGGATCTAAAGTATATTATGAAAAGAATCAAAATAAATGTGTGCAGTTCCAGGTAATTACCCATCAATCATCAACCCATTTAAAATGAGTCACGTTCTCATTTGAAGCTCTTCCCTCTCTGCCTCTGAAGGCAACAGCAGCATCAGTAGCCCTGCTAAAAACATATGTCATAAGCGTGCGCGGTGCAGCACGCTCCATTTGTGCGTCAGTATTTTTAGCATCCCCACACTCATTATGTCAGCGCGGCACGGCAGAAGGCCCGAGCTGAGCTGAAGTGAACTGAGAGAAAGACAGGAAGGAAGACAATGCAGGGTTTCGCTTCGACTCGGGCATCCGCTCAAGCATGCAAGCCACTCACATGCAGCCTGGCTGTGAAGAATGTGTTTTTCTTTTCACCACACCAATTAAGTTTATTTTTGAGGGTGATGCAAAACAAATACGCCTCGTTCCACTGCTGTAGCTGTGTACCAGCAAGCTCTCGAGGTATAAACAACGTCAAGAGAATGGGATTTGTGTTTCAAAGAGCAGTGTGCCACACCATCGCGCGCGCACACACACACACACACGAATCACAGATGTTAGCCTATCCCTTTCAAACATTCTGGCCTCTTTCAGTCCTCTTTCAAGTTAAACTAATGAAACAACATGAAAGCATCTTTCTTCAAAAAGAAAAGTCCTCAAAGACTGAAAGATGATACTGGGCTTTGTGATGACCATCAAGGTCAAAATGGCAGCAATGACGGGTCGTTAAGCCACTGATAAATAGACAGGGGGACACATGATACAAAAAGAGATATCCATCATTGATCCATTAACAGCAGGAAATGATTTCATAGGAAAACACTCTGCACCCAACAGTGGTTGGGTCGTGTTGCTATTTTTATATTTCAGATGCCCTTGGGAATGCTCAGCAATCATCATAATCTTAAAGCATGTAGCATTCTGTGACTTGACCAACAAAACCATCCGCAGTCAGAAAGCATATATTACAAGAAACGCCAGTGAAATGTAGATGTTTGCTAACTGGCGCTCAAGCCACACTGTTATTTGTATGCCAGTCTCTGCATATTACATGTGAGGCCAACCCCTGTACACAAATGCTTGTTAGCAAGAATAGCCGGTGGCCTCTTGAGGTATGAGAACTATCCACCGGGAGGGAAGCTGCTATGAGAGCGGGGCTTGAGCTCGAGTTGTGTACACAGCCGACATACATACAGCGAATCTTCTCTCCTGTCATCTCCTCTGCTGTGCTGAACCAACTGCCCGAGGTGTCCATCTGCCATCACCCGCACTGAGTGCTGTTACTCCCCACACAAAGGCTCCCACAGTGGGGGCCTTCCTCAGCGTTTCCCCTGCCTCTCGCCCACACAAAGGGGATCCATTTCAACCACTTTTAGCTCAGCCACTTTCCGCTTACAGGCCTCCTCTACCTCCCCTGAGGGTAGGACTGGCTGAAGGAGTAAAATAAAGACACCAGGTGGATGCTTGGAGAGAGAGGTTACAGGCTTGTGGCAAACCGGGGCACTTGAAGCCCAGCACGCTGCGGCTGGATGTTGTCTTTTTTCAGCGCCTGGAAGGAGGAAGAGAAACCGATACCAGCACCAGGAATGATACTGACGTCTGGCTTTGGCGCTGTATTGCTACATATCTAAGAATTAGTATAGCTGTGAATAGCTGTGTAAGTGGAAAAGGATTTGATTTACATTCAGAGTGTACAACATTTTTGTAATTACTTTGTAAGTACTAGGGCTTAACATTTAGTTACAGTTTGGTGAGAATCTTAATTACCTCTGACACTGGGTAGCTGAAGGCATACCAAGAGGACATGGTTATAATTTTAGCTAGTGACAGAAGTCGCATAAATTCGACCATAAACCATGAAAAAGATGCACAGGCAAACACATAAACAACATGAAAAACCATGAAATGTCTAGGCCTACTCCGTCTCTTTACAGTTAATAGGTCATAGCTTTGGTTAACACAGACTCTTTAATGACAGGAGAAGAAAACCCCGGCGTAATGAATCAACTCTGTGCCACTTCCAGAAAAGGAACACAAACAAAGGAAATCAACCCTACAATGCACTGCGATGCCAACCTTTGGTGCTGCTGGAAGAATGCTGAAAAGCCCCCATTCAATCAACGATGAGAGGGAGGAAGCGGGAAGACTCTTCGTCTTCTCCCCTCAGACAAACAAAACTTCAGATGATCCAGTGGCTCAGATGTTTAGGGGCTTATTAATTCAGGACAAGTATTTAACTAAGAACTTCTGTTTCTGTCTCTGCGTGGTTTAAAGGCTTTCCTCTTAGCTGGATAAACATTCCAAGCAGGAACAATCCCCAAAAGACAGGTTAGGTTGAAAAGAGGAGAGAGAGACGTTAAGAAGCGAATGGGGTCGCAGTTGGAGGTTTAGTCAACCTGATGAATTAAACAGACTCTCTGAGGCAATAAAGCTCTCAGACGCCCACACAATGAATTTAAGACTTCACAGGAATCGTTCAGCAGGAAAGGACTAGTCAGTTTATAGAGAAGAAATAATCATAATGTGAAACACTGGGTTTATGAAATGTTGAACCTCATCTGTTACTCTTTGCCTTGAATCTAAATGAAGAAAAGTCATTGCCAGCACATACTATAGATCCTATACCTTCCCCCCTTAGAGACTGAAGCTATTTCAATCAGTCAGGCAGTCTTGTGTGACAAAAATCAATTGCAATCGGCCTGAACACCCCAATGCCTTCAACCGGACGGAAAAGGAGCCGTGACGGAGCGAGCGAGTGAGCGAGCGGCGGTTGGCCGCGATGAAAAGCTCTTTTGAAAGTCAACCTGACACTAAACTGGCTTTTCTGTGTGCGGGCAGACAGGAAGCGAGGCGAGCTGACAGAGGAGAGGTGAGGAGGACGGGCGGCGAGCCAGCGCCTCGTCGGCTCGCACGCAGCGGGTCGACACCGAGAGGAGAGCCAGGCCATCAGCTCGACAGCAACAAGGCAGCAGCCCAGCCAGAGCAGGAAACACATCGCTCTCACACACACACACACACACACACGCAGCACACGCCTCAAAGGGTACACACAAGAGCAAATGTACAGTCTATATATACCGTCAACCAGCCGTACTACACATACACACACACACCTAACAGGTAATAAGACAGCTAACAGCAGCCAAGGTCAGAGCGGCTGCCCAGAAGCATCCAGGCAGCAGCTGATCCGCTCTGTGGGATCTCTATAGAGACAGAGAGAGTGATGGAGACAGGGAAACAGCTCGGTTAAAAATTAATGTTTAAGGTAGGTTTAAATCTCAAAGAAGAAAGGCAGGATCTGATCAATGTCACTGCAGCAGCTCTTGAGCCCATCTTGGGAGTGTAAAATACCTGGGGTGTACTGTATGTGTGCATGCATCTATATGTGCCATAGAGGTTTTTAATGATCAATTCTACTTTGGATATAGTTGGAACCTGGTCTAATTCATACAGTGAAATCACTTGGGCCAGAAAAGAAGACGAAAGGAGAGCGATAGACTTGGAGGTGAGAAAAGGAGAAAAAGAGACAAAGACAGAAGAAGAAAGAGAGACAGACAACAAGATACAAGACAGAAAAATACACTGTCACTTACACGATGGCATTACCCTTCCAATGCCATGTTATGTCGCCTCTACACTGCTGCCAGCATGAAAACAGCCTCCGCCTCCATTAGGAAAACACTGATAAAACAGACACCAAGGACAGAAAAGAAAAGAACAGGACAAGGCAGAATGGGACAGAAACCCATCTGTCTGCCTGCTAGATACACTTTAAAGCCGTAGAAATATGACTGATAGATCCTGATAACAAAATAGAAAATGGAATGAGTTTTGTGCATTTATGAGTTCGCGTTGCCGGCTACTCCCCTCTGTATAGCCTTGCAGGATCAATTTCAATAAAGAGGGAAATCTAATTGAATGAGTGCATATCCGTGTAGGGGGCAAAAGAGTAACTGAACTTCATCATTCAATATCTCTAAAATAGCGAGGATCCAGTCTGTAAAGTGCTAGAATTTTGTCCACCAAGGACTCCATTTCCATACTCTCCATTAGGAAGCAACAAAGCTTTGTTTTTCACATTTTATGCTAGCAATCACTTCACTTCATTTCACTTCAAGAGCAGATTTCACTGTTTTCAAATCTCATTTTGGAATGACATATTTCATTTGAAAGAAAACATATTCAATCACAGCCGATGGGGAGCAGAGTGAGCAGCACAACAAAGAGACATGCAAGATCCATTGTAGCTACAGCTCTAGTCCAAAGCCTGTGGGGCGTCAGTAGTACTTTATCATCTTCAGACTTCCACTCCACTGAGGCCGCTGCAAACACACACCCAGGAACACATGCAAAAACACACAAACACATGCATGAATACAACAATACAAAAGCTTGCACAAACACACACAAGCATAGATAGAGATAGAGACATATGCAAAAACGTATACATATGCATACACACGTATGCATATGCATGCATGCACAGACACACGTATACATATGCATGCATGCATAGAAGCAAACACGCACAGATAAATATATCCGCAGAGACACACATGTGCACGTGCACAGATGCACACACACACACACACACACACACAGTATCTGGGGATATCTGGGACAGGTGAATATCTATCCAGAGGAGGGGAGGGGAAAAAAGGAGAAACAGACGCACAGGTGGAGGAGAGATAAAGGGGAGACTGACTGAGACAGAGATAGAGGGGGGTGGGCTACAGAAGGAGAGGAATAAAAAAAAAAAAGAGCCAGACAGAAAAGATGAGAGATGAGGAGATAGATGAGAAAAAAAGCGAGACAGACGGTGAGATAAGCGTAGAGAGAGCGTGACCTCCTGTCTCTGGAAACAGTTCTCTCTCTGTTAGATTGAGCAGGAGAAAAGAGGGAGAGAGAGAGAAAGAGAGGAAAAAAAAGATGCAAGGAGAGGAAACAGGAAGCAATGGGAAACTGATTCAATACAGGAGCAATACAAAAGAATTTGTATTCAGTAAAGGCAGAAGAGAATATAAGACAAAATGGAAGAAGAGGAGGAGGGGAAGAGGAGGAGATAAGGCCAGCAAAGTGTGGACAGTACTGTGTGTGAGCTCCCAGTCAAGGTCGGGCAATGGCGTTCTGTCTGAAGGCCTTTTACCATCTCTATCTGTCTCTGTCTCTGTCTCTCTCACTGACATTAATCCTGACCGCTGCCCTACTGATAAACTCCTGACAACGCCCTCAGTGACCTGAGCTGGGTTGAGCTGCTTTTTACTAAAACTGAGAGGAGTAGAGTTTAGCTGTACTGTTCTGAGCACATTCCCCCCCCCCCCCCCCCCCCCCCTAAAAAAAACTATCTTGGCACTTAGATCTACTTAGAGTCATTATAAATCCACAGGGGGAGGATGGAGAGAGAAAGTGCTCCGAGGGGAAACTGCCCCATCGCAGATTTCAATTGAACCGATGAGGGTCAAACATCCGACGGAGAAATAGATTACACCGCTGAGCCCAAAAAAAGAACTGGACCAGACAGATCTGTACAACAAGTCTGGTTACTCATCCCCCAGTGTTGCTGTAACATTGACCACACTGTGTGACTGAGAGTAATAGAGGCCAGCTCTATTCAAGTGTTTAAAGAGGGTGACAACCATGGCCATTAGCTATTAACATTAAACATTCATAAATAATGCATTATGTCCTTACAGCACGCCTCAACCAAGCATGGCATCCTCACACTTTATTAGGCTTCAGTAATACATTAATGATAAGAGATTTAACCTGACCGGACCACAACTACTCCTTTATATTAGTTCATTAATAATGAATCAAGCATGTTGAATTTAACAAAGTGGACAAGAGGACGAGCAGACGCAGCTATTACTATAGTAAGGTTTATGGGAAAATGGAAGCTTTGCAGTCATTACAATGTGCTGGGTCACACACGCAAGCGCACACACACACACACAAAATCAATGTACACTTCCTTTGTGATCAATACATGCAAGCCTGGATTACGGCCACAGGATACAGATAACCGAGCCGGGCCAGTCGCACTGATGCATGGCAGTGGCCAAGGAATCGTTTTTCGTCCCTTAAATGAGCAAGAATAGAAGTGTCTCTTGACGCATAAACAGCTCCTCTCACCCGCCAATCACAATGATTGTCACCGGCAGACGCCCTTCATTTATGAAAATGGCATGTCAGTCATTTTTTCCCCCGTCCCACACAGATGACAAACACACACACACACACACGCGCGCGCACACGCACACACACACACACACACACACACACGCTCTCTTCTCTCGCCCCCACTACAGCAGTGCTACTGATCAGTAAAGCTGCTGAATTCCTAATAGGACACATCCCATTAACCTCTTTCTCACTCTGGGATCACAGATTGATATCGAGGAAGGGAAACCATAACCATGCTACACCACAAAGGCATAGGCCACCCTATCACAATAGACCAAGCCTCACAGGTATATAGGAGTTTCATTCCAAAACTCTACATATATCCAATTTGGAAAAGTCGCATGAATTTCATTATTCAGTATCTCTAAAATACAGAAGATCTTGTCCCTAAAAGTGTCATCCAAGGAATTGAGTTACCTACTGTTTTACTTTTGTTGTATTAATAATTTTGCAAGTATAGATATCACTCTTTTCAAATTGTAAATATCATTTTAGAACAAAACTTTTCATGTCATTCCAATATAGTCGTTTCCTATTCAACACAAAAGCAGGCCCCCATTAGTTCAACAACAATACTGGACACATGCGCCGAAACCAAGAATGTTAGAAATGAGCTGACAGACAGAAGAGAAGATGAGACTAGTCATTAATATCAAGCAAATGTGATGCAATGGCCATTCAATAGCCATGTGTGTCCTAGTAAGCGGGGGTCACCAGCCCATCTCAGTCTAGAAGCATCATCTTCCCGCAGCAAGCATGCTGGGATACCACTGGGGTGGAAACGCAGCCCCCAGCTGCCTGTCTCAACAGAAACATACGTGGATGTGGACAACTAGAGCATATTGGTGTGTTTGTGCCATCGACTCCAATGGGATTTACTAATTTATTCCCAGTGAAGAAGGGGGTGAGGGAGTGTGTGGGTTTGTGTGTGTGTGTGCACACTGAAAGGAGAGGTGAATGGAGGTGAAAGGAGAGACGCGGTAAAAAGTCCTAATTTCCACAAAACCTAACTGAGGTCAGAACATTTTCTCCTTTTCCTGTGTCTGGGTGGTGTCAAAACTAAACAAAGGGACAATGTTTGTGTGGGGTTTTTTGTGTTTACTTTCATAATTGAGGGCTCCATAGTAAATAGAGCATGATTTAATTGAATAACACAAACCGGCCAGCAGTGGCATTTTTCCAACTCTGTGCTCATGTCTCAGACCATGTTTGTGTTACAATGGCTATTATTGTCACTGTGAATCAGCGCTGAGAAAGATACTCACTGAGCCCGTCATATGTCATGTGTCCATGTAGATTTATTTAACCCTAACAAGATGTATCTACCAGGGAACAGCTTGTGTATAGTGGCCTATTAGGCGGTTAACTGTCTCCTGCTTTCTCTATCTCTCTCTCTCTCCTCTCTCTCTCTCTCTCTCTCTCTCTCTCTCTCTCTCTCTCTCTCTCTCTCTCTCTCTCTCATTGCTCCCTCTGCATCTGTGTTCAATTCACAAGGGAGCCTCCATAGTGACTGTGGCAACTCCCTCCATGGTAAATGATTGCACTGGACTCGTATGTGTGCAAATGTGTGCATGTGCACGCAGAGGAGAAGGGGTGCTATCTCTGCAGATGAAGACGAGGCAGCGAATGAGGAGAGCAATTACAAGCTGGTAGGCGTCAGCTCACCACGCCCCCTCCCCCCACCCTCTCCCATACATCGCCCGGGGGCTTATTGCATTAGGGAATCATGGGTATAATGGTGGAATGGGCCACAGGGCCCCCTCCAAAACAACCTGCTAATCCCCTGTGGAGGGAGGTGAGGGGTGGGGGTGGGGGTGGGGGGGTGGGGGGGGTGGGGGGGCGCCCCGACAATGAGCCCCCCCCCTGACACGCGCCAGCACCGTCAACCACCCATCGCCCCACCCCCACCCCCACCCCATCAACCGTAGCCACATCCCCCCCAGGGAGGAAGCGGCGACATCAGGCAGGGAGAGCAGGAAAAGCCCCGGGCCAGACATCGGCCCTCCATGGCAGCCAGGCCTCCAGCTCCACTCTGCAGCCAAGAGTGGGAACATTCAATCAGGCCACTGTTCCATTCTGTCTTTATCTGATGCTGCGAGTTGCTTTTTCCACAGGGCTCGGGGAATGGAACATGGGTGAAAACGCTAAATCAAGCCTCTCCACTCAGTGCTTGGTAGAGAATTCACCTCGCACGCACACGGACCCAATCCAGCTCGTTAAAACGGTTTAATTATGTGTCTAAATTATGATGAGCAATGACATGCTTGATTGGCTGTATCAAAGGGCCTTAATGAGGAGAAAGACCTCTCTCTGTCTGTCTATTTACTCCAAGTCTACTCGCTCCAAACATAATGACAAAATGCAGCCTAATATGTTCTCTGTTCAGCGGCTGAGTCGGAGTGTGTTGTCGTCTTGAGTGACATTTGTGACAGATTATCCACCGTCTATTTATGGAGCTTTGAACAGAACTTTGTGTGTAGGTGTCATTCCACCTTCGGTTGCTTTCATTCGACTCCACACCTCCACTCATCCTCCCCTCTCTTCCCTGCTCTCATCATTTTTACTGGCAACCCAACCCATCTTTGAGCTTAGAAAAATGACTTTGATATGAAAGATTCTTCCCCTTGGCTCAATCCAATATCTCCATACCCCAACTCTGGCAAGTCCATTTCGGAATCAGATATTAACGTCATCCCATAAATCTTCCAACAGTCTTGCTTCAGGTTAAAAACCTGTAATCACTCCAATGGTGGGCTAATGGGCGCCTTAACGTCAACTCGCCGAGACTCCATTCATATTTCATCAATGGCAGAGGCCCTGTCCTGATTGGCCCCGCTCCGCTGGTAAGGCGAATCAACATCAAAGGCTGCTACCTCCCAATTAGACAGCGAGACATTCTCATCTCATCTCGATTTGGCCCGAGATCAAATGGGATCCAAGGAATTCCAAGCCCTTTTAGTTACCCGGCCGCCCTCTCAAAAGGGGGTAAAATGTTCGCTGAAAGCACCTTAAGGAAATCACATTTAAAATGGCCAACATAGGGACTTATTCGTTTCAATATTTAGATATCACATCAATACTACAGCTTGTATGTTCATTAAACACCCAATGGGAATACATGGAGAAGTGAAAACAGTGGATGAATAATGTTAATGCTGTCGAGGAGCGATGAAGCTCGATTTTTAAGACCAGCTCAAGTGTTGTTTTGCTGTAAGTTGTGCAGACTTCTGGAAAGGCAACAGCTGTTCCCCCTGGCATGAATAATTCAGGATGACATTCCATGTTGAACTCTGACCCCCATCTGGGGATCAATGGTCATTTAAAGATCATTAATGGTGTGAGGTTATTTTGCCACAAGGATAAACGTTTGGGTATGATGGGGTTTTTCTCCACAAAATATTCTAAGTATTCTATTTTGGGACTACTTAACCCAATACTGCTCTTATGCATGTGTAATAACATGCTAAACCACAGCATTAACGGAATGAGAATCACAGCAATACCAATATGAAAGTGTTTCATTTCTCTCTGGGATTATCTCTTGACCGGAAAATCATTTAAGCATGGCTGAGATCTGAGATATCCCCCCAAAAAAACACACTCTGGAAACCAAGCGACATTCACCACAAAGATCTGTCTCAAGACCGCATCAATCCTCTTAAATGGACTGGATGCCATTCTCCCCAATCACTGATAAATAGGGAATGTATAAACAAAACAGAGAGACAGGATCCTGATCACAAAAGCACACAGACTTGTTTGATCTTCAGATTCCCCCCATTTAACCTGCTGAAGCTGACACATCATCACAAGTTGTTGTTATCTTAACTAACCCTTAACTGCGGTATCAGACAACTCCTCACCATATAATTTACCTTCTTCAGTGTGTGTGTGTGTGTGTGTGTGTGTGTGTGTGAGTGAATCATGTAACCAGATTTTCACAACAGGAAAACAGCCCACTTCCTCAGAAGGAGCAGGTCACATCACAACGGAGAGCACCGTTGCCAAAGTATGTCTAAATCACGGCCAATTAAGAGTCTTATTGCTCATATTGAGAAAAAAAGGATAAAGAGCCTTAATCCAATTAACAAGGCCCCCTCTAGCAGTTTGGGGACAATGGAGGGTATTTAGCTTTCAAAATAAATCTCGGCCTTTTATACAACCAAGTGAACTTTGACAGGAGGGAAGCAAGTGGATTTAAAAAACTAAATTAAATGAATCAATTCTGGCCTATCAAATTATGGTGGGGCGATGGCTCTGGGGGAATCTTTTCCCATTAGCCTATGCAGGATTAAGTATCATATAACTGCACAGTGACTGAGGTCAGGTCTTTAGCACTCAACTGGACAGGGAAGAGAAACACGTCCACGCCAGGGAAAAATGAGCCAGACCAGTCAACTGACCAGAAGCAGACTGTGACGGAGAGGGGCCAAAGGCTAGTTTCTGGTTCACTGTGCCTCACTGATTTCAGGTCATGGTGGCAAGGTAGAAGCACCTAGCAGGACTTACATTTTGGGATGATAAGCAATATTTACAGCAGACTAGGAGCCCTGCTTGTGTAACCAGATATGTACTAGATCTTATACAAAATAGAAACAGGTCTTCCAAAAGACTAATTTGTAGGGGTGCTGGACTGGATCTTGTCTTTGCAGCAGACAGAGAAGTCATCACCCTAAGGAAAATACATATAATATTCCTACAATATATTGAGACTTATGGTGTGTTTACGGTACTCAATAGTGAGTTAATAGTGACGTTATGGTAGCCTACGTCATATATATATATTTTTAATCTCCTCTGGTATCGATATTATACCTCTATAGTACTTATATGCTGTGATATTTGAAAAGTATCCTTGTTAAATGATGACAGGATTACTAGTTGGTTTTCGTAAGGGCTGTGGGAGCATGTAGGAGGCTCCATGGAGCATCACACACAGAACAGCCCCAATATCTCTAGGGAATATTATTATGAGACATTTAAGCCGCCTCTCAGCGGTCGCATCTCAATGAGCCTTTTTTTTTTTTTTTTTGCTGGTAGAGAGGGGCGCACAACAAATTCCTACCACGCCAATAGGGCAAAGAGAAGTGTCTCTGTTTTTTTTTCTCACATTTGGCTCAGTTGCGTTGTGTTGTCGCTTGTTTGTCTCACTTCAGTGTTTGATCTACAGCCCCCGACAGCCTGGAACAATGCACTGTAGGATACTCACATTTCCAGCACCTACACTACACTAAGGTCCAAAGCGACCTCCAGATCACATATACAGTCAGAAAAAAAGGCTCTTAGCTTTTCCAAACCAGACCAAAATACAGGCAAACAAGCTCAGATTTATTTTTTCTTTCGAAGAAACGCCAGAGATTGAGCAAAATGTGGCAGAGTGGCACAGCAATTGCAACTGCCTGTGGTAAACTGCTGCTTTTTTCCATTCAGTCAGACACAATACAACAACAAGAGCAAATACAAAGCACTTCAAAGATAGGATACTAGGTTATGCACTGACGATGTAACGGGGGAAAGAGGCCAGTGAGTGGAAAATCCAAATGTAGCTATTCATTTGGTAAGCCATGGGGGGTCAGAGCGACAACCCTGTGCTTTGCAATGTGGCAGTGAGATGAAATCCAAGGCTCTCATCACGGGCTGTTTGTAACAGAGCTGATGCGCCCTTATAATAATATCACTCACTATAACAATTCATACAGCTGGATATCATCGTAGATTCAGTTCACCTCTATAAGCTCATCCACACATACACACACACACATACTACAGCTGAATGCGAGTGAACGTAAAGGACAGCAGTTTTAAAACATAAAGGCAATAAACTTACCGACGCCGTATTTTTCATGCTCTGTAGGTATCCACATGTTTACGGGCGGCACATTTAAGTAAGTGGTCGGAATAGCAGCGAAAAACAGGTTTTTGGTGCTGTGTTACGCATTCTATTGGATTGCTTTCCTCCGCTCTGTAGTAGGAGTCATTGTTTAGGTTACAGAGGGAGAAAGCGCTGCTGCTGCTGCTGCTGCTGCTGCTGCTCGTAGTGGTACGGAGACTTGTGCTGCCTTCAGGTGCTGTCGGAAATATGGGACTTTTGGAGGTCAGCGCACACGAACGACCCAACAACATTGGGATTTTCTGTGATTCCCGAGTTGCCGAGATGTGACGTTTAGGGGGCGGAGAGCATGGAAGATGTATCAACAGCTGATAATACTGTTGCATGTTTCTATTTTCACTCTTTGTTTGACCTTTAGCTGCAATTTGTTTTAGTGCATTCTTATAAGCTGTCCTCTTAAATTAAAACAACTTTTGGCTAATAAAGTAATTAAACCTTCAATTAGCTATTGCTTAAGCAAGATGAGGTATATTCATCAATGAGAGAAGACACAAGTCTTTTGGCTTTTTGGCTCTACTGGCACATTTAATTCTTGACATGTTTGTCATTGTATGTTTTTGTTTTTTAATGTCTCTTGTTGCAGCTTTTGTATTTTGAATTTGATGAGTCCAAATAAACCAAACCAAACCAATCCCTGATGCACATTTCTCCACTTTATTCTGCCACTGCAGCACAAAGTAACACTGCTTTTTGATTGCTAAAATGAAACAAAAGCCACCAAATAAACTATTAACTAACTAGGGTCTACTAACTAGGGTCCATTTTATGATTATACCCTACCAGAAAGCACTTGAAGGACAAGTACTATCGGAAGTACGAAATTACGAGGAGTACTTGAATGCAGCAACATCGCCAGCACGGCGAGACACAGGAGCTACGCATGCTGGGGCTTGTAGTAAAACCCAGTGACGTAAACGTGGACGTGAAGGTCCCGTTATCCATGGCATCTCCAGTGTTGAAAACATGTTTACTGTCCTATCAAAGAGGCTGATATCAAAGAGCTGAATAGAAATGAAAGGCTAAATAAAATCTATGAGTTAGAAAGAAAGAAAGAAAGAAAGAAAGAAAGAAAGAAAGAAAGAAGAAGAAGACTATCCAATTCCATGCAGAGCTGCCTGCTTGAATTACCAATAAATGCTATTTCACATTTGTAAGCATTTAGCTGTCATGCTTATTCAGAGGAATTTTCACTGAGTAAGCACATAGGGGTTCAGCATATTGCAGGGTCGACGTTTCAGCAATGGGACGTTCTCTCTCTCTCTAACCACTGGACCTCCCTGCCACCCTGTAACAAGAGACATAACCGGAGAAGATTTACATAATAGGCAAGAAGCTGCACAAACTAGCCACCTAATGGCGGGGTGTTGGTGTAGAAAGAGTGCTTGTAACTGGGAGGAGGGTGGGCATGTCCTCTCTCGGACACACGGGCCTTCCACTGGGACACGTCCATGAAAAATGCATGAGACTGTGTGAGGGGGAAGCGGAGGACTGGAGGGTGTTTCGCAGCAAAACTACAAGAGTTCAAGACACACTTCTGTGTGTGTGTGTGTGTGTGTGAGAGCGTGTGTGAGAGCGAGAGAGAGAGAGAGTCTTTACATGTCTGTGTGTACGAAATGTCACACATTTTTTATGAGCCGGCTGTCCTCCCCTTCTAATGCATCCATTTCTTTCTTTCTTTCTTTTTCTTTCTTTCTCTCTCTCTCCATATCCCTTCCCGGTGTTGTGTTTGAATACAACGGCTTTTAGTAAAAACCCATTCTGATGCTCAGTTCATTTCCCATGCTACAAATGGTGCATTAAAGAGCTTTGAAGTGTCAAAAGTGCCTCTCCTTTCTCTCTGTTTCATCACTGGTCCTCATGTTCATTTACCCATACACCTTTGTAGTTTATATGGTGAATTATGAATGGATTTCCAGCAATGGACTTGGGGCTTCCTGGCGGCTTTGCGGGCTAAGGTACATACCATGTGCTTGGGGCGTTGTGGGTCGACATTTCTCTCAACGTTTGTCAAATTTCATCCTCTTCTATCTTCCCTGTCCCTCTCCACTGTATGCTGTGTAGCAGAAATGCCTTCAAATAATACATTTAATTAAAAAAAAATATATGGGAGAAGCAGGTAGAGCCGGATTAATTTTACAGTACATCTCCATGTTGCACTACTTCACTCCCCATCCCCATGCGGCCTCGTCCGATATGTCTGATTGGAGAGGTGGGGGGTTGTGGGTAGGGTGGGGCAGGGGGGTGCGAAGAGAGAGGGGGGTGTGTGTTGGAATGTTCTACTCTATATATGAATAAATCATAAGCAAGGGAGCAAAGTAAGGCAGAAACCCTGTGGATTCATCCCTGCGAGGACAGGAGATTGGAGCTAGTGTGCTCTTTTAGAAAGAGGAAACTAGAGTATGTTCTACATCAGTGAATCGGTGCATACATCGCATTTCAGTGCTTGGAGAGGTTGAAAGAAAATGGCGAGGAAAACAAGAAGACAGGAATGTGACGGACGCGTTGTCGACCACCTGCGACCAATTGTGGCTTGACTGAAATGACATGGTGTTTTATTGTCAATTTTACACATCGTTGACCTTTGTCACAATGCGTTTCAGTGTTATTCAAGTAATTCACCCACTTCCACTTAAGTATTGATACAAGAGTTAATTTCCAAAATGCTATATCCATTTTGGAAGCAAAAGCATTACCTGCACTTTATCAGTCAGTACCTCTAAAATATAGTAGATCCAGCTTGTAAAAGTGTTCTAATTTTGTCAACCAATGCTTAATTTACCTACTATCCAAATTTGAGAAGGTAAGAGTAGGTGTCACCTTTTTCAAATTGTGTTTGAAACAAAATCCTCAATTTTCTCAAGGACAAACAGTGCTGTTCTTTCTGTGTCTGTGATGTGAACCCATGTGACATTGTAAGCCAGGATCTGTGAGGGAGGAATGATGGAGAGGCAGCTGAAAGGTTGAAGATGGAAAAAGAAGGGGGGGGGGGGGGAGGGGAGAGGTCAGAGGTGGCATATCTGTTCACTGACCACGCTGTGAACGGATTATCATGGTAGACCGAGGACAGGTCGAGTCACCCAGCGTCCTGCATCTGTGCTCTGCCCTTTTTTCGCTCCCGTTCTTTCTTTCTTTCTCTCTCTTAATTCTCTCTTCTTACACCCCTCCATCTCCCATCCCTCTCTTTCCGCTCCCCCTGCATCCAATCCCTCTGTCCTTCCTCCCTTTCTCCATGTTTGTTCCGAGTTTCATCAGTAGGACCCATATGTTCCCTGCAGGGCGTCATAGCTGGGAGAACGACTGAAGATGATGGAGTGAAGATGGAGTCGGTCATTGCCGCAGACAGTTCCACTAGCCCAGATGGGCTCTGAAGATTGCTCAGCGTTTCCGCCACTCATCCACCAGTCCCTTTTCATCTCTGGCCCATGGCCACAAATAAACAGAACATCTGTGAAGCATAAATCAAAACGGGTAGGGTGAAGACAGAGGAGAAGAGAAGAGAAGAGAAGAGAAGAGAAGAGAAGAGAAGAGATATTGTGATTTCTAGATCAAGGGCTCTTTCTTAACCTTGAATACTGTTCCA
Organism: Centroberyx gerrardi; assembly: GCF_048128805.1. NCBI lineage: Eukaryota > Metazoa > Chordata > Actinopteri > Beryciformes > Berycidae > Centroberyx > Centroberyx gerrardi. The sequence continues at coordinate 15,008,867 of NC_136020.1, read as the reverse complement.
AAAGAATATGTTGTACTTTCCTTTGTTATTGGGCAGGACTATTGTTTTGGGAGTATAAACAAGTTATGTCTGGTAAGGCAGACGAGGCACGGCCAGCGACATCACACTAGAGCTTTCAGGTTTCATTCGGTCATGACCCGAGTCTCTTTTTCATGTCCTCTCATTTCTCCTCACAGAACCCCTTTGGGCATGAAAACATCACGTAACTACAACCGGTTGATTTGTCAAAAATGAGATTGCACAGGACCGATTTACTTTGCTGGCTGGTTGGAGCAAAAATGACACCGGCTTGTCTTATCTCAAGGGGCCACTGCCTATCACCTCCTCTCAGCGCTTGAGTTTTGATTTAATTCACACCAGGAAGTGTAGGTCAGATGGGGGGAAAAACATATGCCTCCCCCTGCTCACACACAGCAGGCAATATCCTCTCCTCCAACGGAAGACAGCCATCTAAATATAGCTATGAAAATAGGCTGTACCTTTGTAGAAAAACACCCCTCTCTATCTATATATTGTGCCATATGAAGGCTGAGTTTCAGCACTCTGTTCCTCTGATGAGGGATTTTCATATAGAAATGTTGGCCTTGGTATTTGGCCTTAATTACTTTGCTTTTCCTAGACAGCGCATTTATAGTATTGGCACGCATACTGTAGCTTAAAGAGGGATTAGTCATTTGCTTTTTCTATACACTATGTGTAATGCCTTCTTAGGTTATAATCCGCCCATAAAAGACCAATTCATATTCACACGACCATGTGAATCTACACACACATGCACGTACAAACACACATACACAAGAGCACGCCTGCACACGCACGTTCACTCATATGCAAGGCCTATTTCTTCCTCTGCCGTTTGTAGATCATAGAAGCCGGCGTTACGCGGCAGAAAGATAGGGCCTCCAAATGAAATCGAGTGCTGTCAAAGTGTGGAAGAGTGTGACAAGCTGGAAAACCATGTGAATGTGTCATACTTACACACACAATCACACGCACACACACACACACAATCACAAAGACATATGAAGGGGTTCATTTCAAAACACTCTCAATCTATTCCAGATGAAAAATGTAACCTGATCTATATTATTCAGTTGAGTTCAATATTTCAAAAATACAACTGATTCCTTTATAATGGTACTGTTTTGTAGGCGAATGTCAAGTGAAGTAATGACTTCAATAATAATACTAGTCAGTTGTACTTTCCTTCCAGCAATCATTTTTATAATGCTGCATTATTTCCAAGTTAAGTTTATTTGTATAGCCCTTAATCAATGTTACAGTCTCACAGGGCTTCATAACACCCACATTATGAAAACAATAAATGAAAACGACACCCCCCAACCATAGACCCTCAACTGAGGACAATTAAAAACTCCCACAAAACCCATTAAGCAGCTAATCATTGCTGAATAACTCAGTATCCAGCGTCTTGTGGAATGAAACTCTCCACCTGAACACCATGCATGTGAGAGCAGCATCGGCAAATCTTAGCGACTCTGGATGATAGCGGTATATCAGCTTGACTTAGTTTTTTTTTTTTTTTTTCCCTCTCCGCTGGGCCTTCACTTCAAACCTTGTTTTGGCTGGATGTATAAATAGACCTTCTCCATCTCCCTCCTTCGCACAGCATCAACACAGAATACACCAAGGACGATTTTCCATGGGCTTGATATGCAAAAAGAGCATTCAGAAGCGATGAAATACGATTCGCGGTACAGGAACGAATCCTGTCACCTGTGAGCGTTCACCGTGGGAATCAAACGACTCAAAATATACAGCGTCTCCCCCTGCTCTCTCTTCTCTAGTTTAACCGCTTCTCTGATACGCAGAAAACGTTTACTATCAAAAGGCTCATGAGTCGCTGTAGGCGAGCGAGGTCCAATTATTTTTTTAATACGCTGCTAATGCTTGTTCCCAGCTGCTCTTCACCCTTGAAAAAAGAGAAAATTGTTGCTCCTTCAGTGACAAAGTTTTCTGTTCTCAGCGTATTCCCAAAACACAAACATCTCTGAGGCCCTTGGGATCTGAACCTGAGTCTTGTTCCAAGATATCAACAAGTTAACTTAAAAGAACTCAGTTTTTTTTGCAAATATCAAAGGGAGTGAGTTTAAATTACATGATAATGTTTAGCGTTATCGCAGCTCATCACTGAACCTCCTCTGTTACGTATGAATAGACTTGATCGCGTACAGTCGCACAGCATATAGGCTAGTTCTTTCTTGTGTGAAAGTTTGTATCTAAGGTGTGAAGATTCATAAAGTTACAATTTCTCAAACAACTTTTACTTACTTTTATTAGTGACAAAGGCTACTGCTCAATATGGAATAGACATAATTTGTAGAAAATGATTTTTTCAAGTGTTGTGTATAGGTTTGATAGTGCATGGGTGTATAAAGGAGGTATATAAGTGTTTCATTCTTGACTGACCTGATTTTGCCTCTTGACAACCACAGCGCTGTGGTAGAAAGCTTGTTATTATTAGGATCATCTTTGTTCCACTGATTGATAATGAATGTGTAATGCTGTTTGTTGTGGGTTCAGTGTAGATAACAGGGAATAAAACGTTCAGGACACTTCTGAGTTTGTTCTTAAAACTTTAGTGCAGTCACAAAAGCGACGAAGCGGACAGCGAACACCTGGCTTGCTCTCCCAGCTGACCAATCAACACATAGCTAGTACTGTGAAGCGTAACAGGATATACTAGTCAATTCTCCATATCTTCACCACACAGATGATTATTTGAACCAAAAGATTGCTTCATCAGTGTCTCTGTTTTAACTAAAATAACATTCTTAACTGATAAAAACAACAAAATTAATTCTGTGTTTTCTTTTAGCTGAAACCATTTAACATGACCCACTACATAAAAAAATGAGATGATTATTTACCCAACATATTTCAAAAATGACTTTACTTAACTGAAACATGTTCAACTCTTACAGATGTATGATGTGTGTTAAGATGTTTTGGGGGAATCTCAGCTCAAATGGTTACTGTGACTATTTGGACATGGTTAACTGCTTCCTCTTAACTCATTAAACCAAGATGAATTGTAACTGTATGTAGGCCTACAGGAATATGATATGAAGACCCAATGTATCGCATCTTTCTCAGATTATTGTTTTTGGGTCACAGCAACAGCAGGCTCCCCAGATTGGGGATCTATGACTGTGTTCTTGTGACTAACATGCGCTGTCGTTCTCCCACATCTCCCATGCTGTTGCACGCTGTGGGTGCAATATTACAGTATACAGCCACCTGGACCCCCACACCCACCTGCTAAAACATAATTGCGCCTGAAAGTGTATATACACACATGTACACACACACATACACGCTGGACAGATGGCTGTCATAAATGGCTGTATCCGTTAGCAAGTTTAAAGCAATCCTTGTCAATTTGCCCCCTCCCTACCACCTACCCACCAACCCACATTTCTCTCCTGTCCCATCTCACCAGTTTACAGTAGACACACACACACACACACACACCTACACACACAGCAAAAAATGACCATCTTAACAAGTCATTTAGTCACAGATTCAGTCTTAAAATAATACTCTGCACACTTTTCATATATATAAATGTCTGTTTTGCTACTCTCTATCACCGATTGATACCTTATAGCCTAATAGTGATTCCACCTATAATGAAAGGTTTTACATTTGCTGTTCTCAGCACCCAGCATCAAGTAGGACTTTCCTGGGAAAAATCCTCTGGCACTCAGGAAGTAGGCCTATTTTTTTTATTTTTTTATTTTTTTAATGGAAGCAGCAACAGCGGTTTGTTTGGAATAAACAGAAGTAAAACTGAGTAGTTAGCATGAACAGCGATAGCCACCATGGCTACATAACAATAAAATCCAAGGAGAAGGAAACAGATTAATCCCTCAGAGGAAGGCAAATGTGCTAAAAAGGAAAGCGACCGAGCCAAAAGTAGTGAAAATCGGCATTGCCTTTCCAAAATGAAAAGCACTCAAAGATAAGACTCTTGTTTTTTCGGGACTGGTATATTTTGCTATGTTTTTTTAGCCACAGTCTACATCGAGTGTGTTTATTGTTATGTTGGGCCGGTGCCTACACTGAGTTGCATCTATTGCTAGCTAACTTTAGCTCGCCCAATTCGCTTGCTGGCTTATTAGCCAACTTGCTGAGGTATTTGGTGAAATCCACTTCATAGCTTGTTAGCTGTGGCTGTGTGTTGTTGGCTGTCATAGTTGCTACACAGTGTCTTTGTCTTCAAACTCTGCTCGGTTGTGTATTGACAGCAAGACAAATATCTAATGTAGTTTATCTACGTTTTAAACAATGAAGCTTTTGATGACACTAACACGGGGTAGCTTTATTGTATCTAGCTAACAAAGTTAGCCAAATTTTGAAAGACTGGCAAATCTTTGATTGTCAAACATCAGGTAAACGATTCACAGCTGAGTCAAATAATGACAGCCTTGTTTATTAGATCCGTTTCATAATAGCATGGTTAGCAGGTTAGTAGTAAGTAGTAAGATAGGTCTATTGCTAATGTTACTGCAAACAGTCACTGACTTTTGTCACTATAATGTTACTATCAGTTGAGTATTTACTTGCGGCTGTCGATTTTCATAGATATGCAGTAATAATGTAGGCCTACCTAAACAGTTCACATCGTTTTATAAAACAGGTTTGAAATGGGATATTACTGTCTCTGTAGACGTGGTCGCTCACCGGCTGAATTGCTGTCGTTAGCCTCAGCAGAGCAGCCTGTTTGTTTGTTATTATTTGCCCTCTCTCCACCCACGCAAATAACCCACAGCCGAATGCAACAAGTTCACGCCGGTTCAGTGGGAGTTGTCCAAAGGTATTCTGGGAAACATAGGAAATCAGTAACTGAAGTAGAAGCAGACAAGAGAGGTTGAGGGAAAGTGGGTACACAAAAAAAAGTAAACACATCGCAGATTGATCACATACAGTCTGAGGGTGGATTTTTCTTTTAATATCTTTAAAAAATGATTTTCATTTTCACTTTTTTTTTTTCATGTTTTAAATGACTGTTAAAATTTTTAGCAGTGCACAAACATACCCAGTTATTTTCCTGTGCTTAGTCGTTCATCTTACTCATATCTGTTAAACCACAGACTGGCAACAGCCTGACCAGTCTTAAGTGCTGTTTGCTCTTTTCTGGTCGGTGTTATATTCTTTCAGACTGTTGGTCTGTGGGTGTTGGTGTGAGGAGCCGTCTGTGCTGCGCCGAGTTCAACCACCCCACCTACATCCTCTAATCCATATAAAGAGGTGGTGGATGAGATAGCTAGCGGGTGAGCTGATAATTTGTGGTTCTCTGATGCATTAGGCCCTCGGTGCGTGGAAATGCCGTGAAGGGTATGATTATCATGGCTGCGTGTTTACATCGCCTAATAACATAAAAACATGCTGACACCTTTAACTGTAGCCTGTGATACCTGCGACAGCACGCAGCGCTATCAACGTGACGGGCTGAAATAACATACTGTAACTGCTGCTATTGCTTAGATTTAATTGAAAGTCAGCAGTTAGGATATTTCTGGAAAATAAAAACATGGCTGCAGGGACAGTGAGTTGATATTCAGAATAGTATCTGAGGCAAGTATGAATTTCCATATCGCTCTGTTTACATGATAGAGGGTATTATGGCATGTGTTCACAATGAATATTTATGTGGTGTATAAAAAGCTGTGTGTGTACATGTTTGTGTTTGTGTGTGCACGTGTGTGTGTGTGTATTTATGTGTAGCCTATGCACATTAAGATGTGTGCACGGGTGTGTTTGTGTGCTTGCATGTACACATTTATGTGTGTGTATGTGTGTGTGTGTATGTGTGTGTGTGTGTGTCTGTGTTCCAATTCCTAGACTGAATACTAGATGTGACTGGGCCTTTGCAATCAGGAGGTCATGTTTTCACCCATCTGGTTGCCTGTTTGTCTGTTTGTTAGCAGGATATCTCATAACGGTTTTGGCTGAAATTTGGTGGACAGATAGCTCTTGGCCCAAAGATCAGATCATGCAATTTTGATGGTGATCCGGATCTGGGATTTTCACCATTAGATGATTATCGTTTGTTAGCCATAACTAATATGCTGCGTTCATGTGCTGGTGGGAAGATCCGACATCCGGGACTTCCAAGTTAGCTGCTAAACAGCATTGCATTCAGGTGTTATTTTGTCAGAAAATCAAATCTGGAAGACAAACGCTAAACAAACATAAACCATTACGTAGGCTGCAGCTTTGCTAGTTGAATAATTGTTTAGCGTTGGCGGACGTTTGCACTCTACTGACTGCCTTCAAATCTTTTTGTTGTTATTTACACCCACGCTTCAAACTGTGTTTTGAAAGGCGCTATACAAATAAAGATTATTCTTATAATTAGTACCATTATTATTATGTGTGTGTGTGTGTGTGTGTGCGTAAATGAGTGTGTATATATGGGTGAGTATAGAGTAGCTTTGGCCTATCAGTAATGCCAGCAGCAGGAAAGACAGATGAGAACAGACAAGTCAACAGAATTATAAATCACAGCGGAGGATGAAACAGCAAGGATTTACTGCCTGTGGAAGCACTATCAAGCTGTAGCGCACATACATCAGTTACAGGTCTTGTGCTACACCGTCACAAATGATAGACCGGCATCATGTGCATTGAAATCCTCAATTTCCACACAGCATGAAGTCATATCTTTATCATGCATTTTTTAAATGCCTTGATGATGGCAATGCGTTTGCATGTGAACACGGCAAAATCATCATGTTAATTTAACTCTGGGAGTGTAAAATCAGCACTATGCCAGTGTTTGTATAAGTCCAGACCCTCAGAGTTAATTTAACACTTTTAGATGTTTTGAACACCAGCCCCAGGACTGGCTGGTTCAGCTCTGACTGAACAAACAACACTCCAATCAACGCTTGTCCACACCAAATAATTGTCACTGAAAAATCAACATTCATTAACACTGGAAAATTTGCTGTGCATGTGTACGTCTTGTACCTGTAAATTTTGAGGACCAAATGTCGTCACAGGAAGAGAAAGATGAGTCAAATCCTACAAAGTGAGGACATTTTGGAAAAAAAAAAAGGGCAATTTAGGTTTAGGAGTTAGGGATTAAAGAACTAATGTAAGTCAGTGGAATATCCTGGCATGTATAGTATGTGTGTTTGTGTGTGTATGTGTGTGTGTATGTGTGTGTGTGTGTGCTTACACTGCAGTCGATGTGCATTCAGGCACAGATGAAAGCTGGCGAAGGGAAGGCCTGTGCCTCTTGGCACAGTGGGAGACACACCAGGCTTTACTCTGATAACCTTCTGACTGGGAGGTGGGGGGAACTGTGACTCGCTGCTCCACTCCCTGCAAACAGTGCAATACAGAGATATCCACACGGATGCAGGCACACACACACACACACACACACAAATCTACAGGGAGACCTCTCCAAGCATATAAAAACTGTAGACAGAGGGAAGGAGAGAGGACGAAAGAGACAACAGGAGAGAGAGATAGACAGAAGGAAAGACAGAGAGAGTGAGAAGAGAGACAGGTAGGCAGTGAGAGAGAGAGAGAGAGACAGGAAGAAAGATGGAAGGGAGAGAGCGAGGAGAGAGACAGGCAGGCAGTGAGAGATAGAGAGAGGAGAGACAGAGAGAGCGAGAAGAGAGACAGGTAGGCAGTGAGAGAGAGAGAGAGAAGGAGAGACAGAGAGCGAGAAGAGAGACAGGCAGGCAGTGAGAGATAGAGAGAGAAGGAGAGAGAGAGAGCAAGAAGAGAGACAGGTAGGCAGTGAGAGACAGAGAGAGAAGGAGAGACAGAGAGAGAGCGAGAAGAGAGACAGGCAGGCAGTGAGAGAGAGAGAGAGAAGGAGAGACAGAGAGCGAGAAGAGAGACAGGCAGGCAGTGAGAGATAGAGAGAGAAGGAGAGACAGAGAGAGCGAGAAGAGAGACAGGCAGGCAGTGAGAGAGAGAGAGAGAAGGAGAGACAGAGAGAGAGCGAGAAGAGAGACAGGCAGGCAGTGAGAGAGAGAGACAGAAGGAGAGACAGAGAGAGAGTGAGAAGAGAGACAGGCAGGCAGTGAGAGAGAGAGAGAGAAGGAGAGACAGAGAGAGAGCGAGAAGAGAGACAGGCAGGCAGTGAGAGATAGAGAGAGAAGGAGAAACAGAGAGAGCGAGAAGAGAGACAGGCAGGCAGTGAGAGAGAGAGAGAGAAGGAGAGACAGAGAGAGAGCGAGAAGAGAGACAGGCAGGCAGTGAGAGATGGAGAGAGAAGGAGAGACAGAGAGAGAGCGAGGAGAGAGACAGGCAGGCAGTGAGAGATAGAGAGAGGAGAGACAGAGAGAGAGCGAGGAGAGAGACAGGCAGGCAGTGAGAGATAGAGAGAGAAAGGCAAACAGATATACAGCGGGAGAGAGAGAGAGAGAGAGAGAGAGAGAGAGAGAGAGAGAGAGAGAGAGAGAGAGAGAGAGAAAGGCAAACAGATATACAGCGAGAGAGAGAGAGAGAGAGAGGAAAAACAAACACCGTTCCCAATCTGCCTCCCACATCAAAAGCCCTTCTTCTCGAAATGTCAGGGCAGCTGGACATCGGGCCCGGCTGTGCTTCAGAGTCAGGCTCGTCTGCCCTCGCGGTTTGATATACCGTCCGCCTGACAAATTGAACTTTGACGGCCGGGCGTCTTCAGCACGGAGCCCGGAGCACGCCTCGTTGTCTTTTATAGCCCGTGTTTCAGATGCAGCTGCAGCTACAAGGCGGAGGATATGGCGTGGATTTGGATTATGGTTAACAAGCGCTGCGGGGAAGATGACTGTTGTGACCGTTTCTAGATGGACGAATGGACGGATGTGTGAGTGACAGATGGACAGACAGGTAGAGAAATAGATAGATAGGCCCAGATAGAAATAGAGAGAGACACAGAGAGAGAGAGAGAGAGAGAGAGAGACTGTGTTTCCATCATCGTGATTTATCACCTCAGGTAGTGTACACTGTGCGTTTAATCCAGACAAACCAATCATCTCTCTGTTCTCACCAACACTCGTCCCTCAGAGGGGGGGGGGGGAGCGAATAGATTGTGCCCAACAAGCCTGACCAAAGTGTTGTAGGTGAGCGGGCCCGGCTTTAATTTATTTCTGTGCTGGTGTGTGTCGTTTAGTGTTTATAAAAGCGTTGCTCCTTTTGCTCCTCGGTGTGGAAAATTGCAACACTCCTTCAACGTAAATAAAATGACATGGCTTCACCGGTGCCAATGGGCCGTGGATGACGGTCCAGCCTCCAATCAAGGAGATAAAAAAAGAAAAAAAAAAAAAACGGCAGTAGTTTATGTTTTTCTTGCTGTTGTTGCTGTTATTGGTCCTCCTCTTTTGGCTCAAATGCACGTTTTCTCTCTACCTTGCTCTTTCTGTCTGCCTGCCTGCCTGTTTCTCTCTCTCTCTCTCTCACTCTCTCTCTCTCTCTCTCTCTCTCTCTCTCTCTCTCTCTCTCTATCTCTCTCTCTCTATCTCTGGCCTGACAGACAGAGCTGAGTCCCGGCGGATATTCCTTTCTCCTCCAACTGTCACAATGATGACATAACCTTTAAAAAGCCCTTTGGCTTGATTTCTTACATCAGTCTGCTCTATTTCTGCATCCCCCCCCCTGCCATGACTGCTGCAATTCTTCACTGAACGCTCTGTCCGCTCTATTATTAACCGTACATGATGTGTAGGACTCTAAAATGAAGTCCAAATCAATAAAATATGTGCAGTGCAGTGCCAGGGAATGATACAATGCACCATAATGTGGTTTTTGTATAAAACTGATAAATCAAACAGTGATAATGCAGTTAAGCACAAAATAGTGCTCCTTTCAATGTAACGATTTGATTTACACATATTTACATCATAAAATGAATATGTTTTGCTAGTCACACGTCTGTGGTAATAATTTGAATCTGTCTCCATGCTGAGTGCATAAAATATATGTATATTATACCATGTGCTAGGTACACATGTATGTGATAAAGCAGTGCATCTTGCCCATGTTTAGCCCCCAGGGCGTGTTGCGGTGTGTTAGCTGGACTTGCAACATGCTCTCCAGAGTCGTATTTATTCAAGGTCAGCAGTCATAAACTGGCAGGGCTTCAAGACGTCACATCTGATGTTTCACCTTCATGCTGAGCCGTATAAAGCGTCTGTATGAAGGCTGAGACGGCACGTAGAGGAATCTGACATCAAGACCCGTATTCCTTGCCCTGGAGCCTCAGGGCTAGTTGTGGCGCGTTTGAAGATACACATACGTGCCTGTAAGCGTCTCACATACATGTACGGATGCACATACCGAGATATGATCTATGTATCTTTGATCTCTGTGCCGGCTGCGTGCATATACCGGGGTGAATTCTTGGTAAAGCACCTTGGAGGAAGAGAAAGGCGGAAAATTACGAATTCTCCCAGTGATTCTCCAGAGAGAGTCAAGGCTTTATTATACATGAGGTGGGGGAGGGGGGTGTATGGGGGGTTGGAATGGATTCATGGATGTCATTTTTCTGAGAAAGAAGTATTTCACAGTAAAAACAAAATGTTAACACATAGAAATATCAATAACTCCAGTCAAATCCCAATGCTAATGTTAAATCATGTCATTTTCCACTGAATATATGTATACAGATATATAGAACGTGTAGGCTACATACTATGGCAGATGATAGTAAATGGTAGTTTAGCTCAAAGTCAACTCAAACCATTGTGCTAAACAGTGGGAGAATTTATAGCTTTTTGTTGACAGGGTAAAATCCAGAGCCTCCAGTCATGTTTCCGTACCACTCTCACCACTTTAGCACAAGAGAACAGTTCATCAGAGAGATTGGTACAGAATAGGGTCAACAGGCTGCAAGTATCGATCGCTCCTGTCTCTCTCTATTGCCTAAGCAGGGACAGACGGGGGTCCACACACAGCGCACATAAAGCACAGACACACACACACACACACACAAACCCAACTGCCCCAGCGGGAAGTAGCACTCCCTTAAACATTGTGTTAGTGCCGAGATCAGAGTCAATAAGCGGAGGAAGGAAAAGACGCTCGTAGAAAGACAGAGACGGAGGGAGAGAGAGAGAGAAAGGTATAGATAAAGGCAGGCACAGATTGCAGACACAGACGCAGACAAAGAGAATCAGACACACTCGTAAAAACACTCATTCCCCTCCTGTATATGCTTTTTTTTTTGTGCAGGGAAGCCGTGTAGACTCGGTGCCAGGACTGTTTTATGGAGTTTCCTCCAGCCTAAAGCAGACAGACAGCCAGCCAACCAGCTATCCAGGTGGGAATAGACAAAAGCTTCCTCAGCCAGCTGTATATTCTCCCGAACAAAAAATGAGAGGTTCCCTTCAGCCTGAACGCACCATGAGCAGGAGCCTGCAGACCGACCAACACAGGAACAATGGAGCTATCTTCTCTATGGAGCTTTTTCATCCTGTGGCATGGTCCAGAAGCTTCTAATACTATGTGGATATGAAACCATAATTTATCCAGCTTAGTTTAGATCACATTTATAAAGTATAGAGGGGAAGTCATAAAACATGGTGATAAAACATAATCATAAAATACAGAAAGAAGAAATAAAAAAGTTGTGGAGATGAGATTATAAATACAAGGTGCTTATAAAAACATCTCAACTCAGAAGAGACAAAACAAACAAAAAAATACATCAAGATGACAAGCCAGGACACAACTGAATTATCTACACTTGAATTTGAGGAAATGATGTGTAAATAAGAAAAATGCACGCACAAAACAACTGCACTGTTAAGTTTTCAATGAGTAGAATCCCAAGCATATCGTTTATCTGCTTCTGCTGAGCCATTTCTATCTGTCCAGATAATGGAATTAACATTTTGCTAATCCCCACTGATACAAATGGAAAGTCTCATGGAGGGAGACAGCAGACAATGAGCAGCACACAGACAAAATGGGCTACATAACAGTGCTGATGGACAAAAACCATGGATCTCGAAAAAAACTTTTTTTTTGGACAATATAAGAAAAGAATGATTATTTTCTCATCGGGGTCTGTAGCTGACCCTGACCTCTGACCTCCTTGTGGAAGGGGGCAAGCGAAAAGAGAATTTCCCTACCGTGATCAATAAAGTATCCCATCATTATTATCGATGCTCATGAATTTTTGAAATTATTAAATGGGTTTTTAACAGGTTTCAAGTGACTGAAACGCACTCAAAACATTCATGACTGTGTGAAATTCCAATTCAAGTGAGAGAAAGAAAAACAGCAAAATTTCACACGTTTTTTTTTTTACCTGACAGCAACCATTAACCAAAATAGATACTGGAGCCCTTAAAACCAATGCCTGCGGTTGCTTTAAATGTCAGTAGTACTCATATGCGCACACAAGCAGACACACACACACCACAAAAACACACATGACCCACAGATACAGCATAAATAGTCCTGTCTGACCAGAGATGACCTAGAAGTTGGTCTGAGGGGAACCTATAATGCTGCTATGTGGTATGTGGTAACTAGTAGTGTATATGTAGACCTCCGTGTGTTAGTTATTTATGCTTTGCTGTTTTGGTTCTCCAAGGTGTGTGTGCGGGTGTGTCTGTCTGTGTGTGTGTGTGTGTGTGCGTGTGTGTGTAGCTGAAGGCAGCAGTATTGGTGATGGTTTTGGGACTCAGGGGCCCAGTGCCCTGCTTCTGCCCACGGCCTTACTGATCTGCTCTGCTACAGATCTAAGCTCTCTCCACACACACACACACACATACACTCTTTCTCTCTGTCTCTCTGGGTTAGGAATCTAAACAGAGAGAGGAGGGAGGAGGAAAATAGGGAGGCAAGGAGGGAGAGACGGTGTAAAGTGAGAGAAAGAAGAAATAGGTAGTAAGCAATAGATATGGAGGAAGGGAAGAAATAGAGAAAATAGAGACTCTCAACACCAGAGAGCAAGAAAGGGAGAGGCTGTAGAGAGAGAGAGAGAGTGAGAGAGAGAGAGTGGGAGGCCGACCGATAGACACAGAGACAGAGAAGATGCTCCTATCTTCCAGGGTTTTTCTTTCTCTGCCCTCCTTTCTTCATTTCTGTCTCTCTGAATTACGGAGTGCCTACTTTCTCCCATAGGCCTAGTAGGCAAGCGGCTCCAGTGAGCACACAGTGGTAATAATTCACAGTCAATCTGTGCATTGGACCGCCGCGCAGACTCATTTAAATACTGCCCACAGCCATTACTATATCTCTCCGTGTCTCTATCCCTCTCTATATCTCACTTGACCTCCCAACTCTTTCTGCTACAGTCGTTTTCCACTTTTCTGCACGGCTTTTAAATTCGCTGCTTGTGCTTTATCACTCATTTGTGTATTCGTTCATTGTCTCCGTCCTTCACTCCTGCACTAATTATTCACTCCTACATCCTATAAATCTCTCTCCATGCTCTCATCCTTCTGTCTTACTGTTGCCACCTCTCTTTCCATCCTTGCACCCCCCCACCCCCCCCCCACCCCCACCCGCCCCCAGGATGCCAGGCAGCAGCACAGATTCACTTGTCTTTGTTTGTGGCCCCTGGCAATAGCGTTCGTGAGTGCATGGCTAGGACGGAGTTCATTTGCTGTGTCAATGTAGAGAACTACCGTGCCATCAAACTGCCTGAATGCACAAACTGATTGAATGCTGGGTGATAATATGCAGAGTGACATGTATAATGTATGCACAGACTAGAATATGTATAATATACTATCACTTGCATGTCTTGCACTGTGAAGCCCTGCTGTCTTTATACCATCTATCCATATGTACAATGTTGCTACTGTTTTGCACCGATGCCACCAAGGCAATTCCTGTACATTTATTGTACTTGCCGAATAAAGCAAATCTGATTCTGAATTTAGTGATGCTTCTTCGGCTTCAGCTTCTGTTTTACAGTAGTTGTAGAAAGTGTGGGAAAATCCACCCTCGGATACTCTTACACTGTCAGATATCATCAATTTGTGATGTTCAGTGCTTTCATGCAGGAATTATTTTGTGATGAAATATTGTAATTTATCTTTTTGGTGCACCCACTTTCCGTCAACCTTCCTCATCTACTTCTGATTCATTGTGTTTTCTCACGTTTCCCCAGAATGACTTTCAGCAACTCCCAGAGAATGTGCCGGAATGATTGTTGAATGTCAGCGCAAAACGTTGAGTCTAGAAAGAAGCCCTTTGATTCTGAGGGGTTGACACCAAAATCTGATGTTTTTTTAATTTTTCTGCAATCAAACTCCATTGTAGCTGTGCTGGATGTGACGTCAGTCCATCTAATTTTGGCCAGTTAACCATAGGAATAAGAAAAATACACTGCCAAATAACAAAATGAGCCCCAAAATGCAAAGTACTTTACCCAGCTATTTGTTAAAGTGTTTTACGATGGATTTTTCCTTTCAGCTCAATTAACAATACACACCAAGCCTTCACTTCCTCCCTTCCTCCCTTCCTCCCTCACTCCCTCACTCGCTCACTCGCTTGCTCACTCACTCACTCACTCACTCACTCACTCACTCCCAGGGTTTATATATATCTCACGAACAGGTTTAGTTGGTATATAGGAAATAGACACAAGGATCTAAAACCTGCATCTCCATTGCAGGTGTCCATCCACAGTGGCTAGGGTGTAAGTGAGGGAGTGAGGGAATGGAAGCATAGGTGGAGAGAGATGCAACCTGAGAGTCTCTAATCATCTCCAGCTGCTGCCCACTATATCTCCCCATCTCTCTCCATTTCTCTCTCTTGTTTCCTTTCCCCCCTGATCCCCTGTTCTCTCTCTCTCTCTCTCTCCCCATTTCCCCCCTCTCTTCTTCCCTCTCTAGCCCAGTGTTGTAATCTCCCACACAGCTGCAGGCAGATCTAGCTCAGGGTGCCCATGGGCTGTGTTTATCCCAGGCTCCAGGCTCCCCAGGCAGGCAGGAGGGGGGGAGGGGGGGGGGGGGGGGGGGGGGGGGGGGATGGGGGGGCATACCCTCACCGCAGGTTCACCGGAGCTTCTCATGGCATCAGTCCATGCCACCCTGCAGCGCACAGATGGTGTTGACCTACAGAAAAGAAAAAAATAATTATAATCCCACTCAAAATCTGTAGAAAAAACACCTAAACTGGTGGTTGGATGGATCATACAGAAATGTGAATCTGTAGCCATTTGTTGAAAGAGAGCAGTTATACAGTATTGTCTATGCGAGACTTGAGTGAGCATGTCACGTTTTGAGATGCTGATGTGTTTATCTAGGTGGCAGGCTTGTACTGTAAAATCAAAAGCACACAAAATGTACACAGTGATAAAGAGAGCATGTGATTCAGCCACTCGTCAACGCAACTGATTCGTTGAATTTCATTTTCCCATGTATTATGAAGAACAGCAGTTGTGGGATTGGATTATTTCATTCTTCTCCTCAAGCTCATCCCTGCGGTTACATAAGACGTCATAACCAGCACCACAGTTCCCTCTCTTTGTGGCGAGAGGGTTGCTAGGCAACTCCAAGAACGTCTGCCAGCCTGTGTTCCTGCAACCTTTTGTGGCACGCACACACACACACGCACGCACACGCACACACACACACACACATGCACACTCACACTCACAATCCAGTCCGTTTAATCACCTGTTCCCGATTGTAAGTCTTTTACTTTAGAGAGATAGATGAGTTTACACAGCTCTGTTATCTGTGTTCACCTAAACTAATGACACCGCCAAAAAGAGAAGTAGCCTTTGAAAACAGAACAGAAACTTTGCAGGATACCAGATGACAGTGTGGAGTTTCCCAACTAACTTCCTTGACAGAGACATTCGAAGGAACTCGGATTCAGGCTGCGTCTCAGTTGTCCGAGGTGGCGTCCTCTCTGAAGTCTCCTGTCTTTGTATCCTTATCTCCTCGTCTCTGTCGTCCTTTGAGTGTAGACACTGACAGATAAGTACATTAAAGTCAATTACTGCCTGATATCCCATTCTGTTGTTGAAGAACTGGGTGATTTGTGAATGCTAGATTGGAGAGGCCAAACAAGTAAAAAAAAAAAAGAAATCAACACTATCCAAACTATTGAGATGTGCACACCATCTTGAGAATGGGCAGACTTTGCAGGAAGCTTGGAAAAAAATCCCCATCCGGCATCTGGTCACTTTTAGTCAGACAGACATGACTTCAACAGACAAATATAGATTTCTGCCTTTTGTTGTCAAGACAGATTGTTTTTTTCTTTCTTTCCTGATAAATCTAAAACAGAATCGTGAATCAGAATCATCAGAATCATCAGAATCATTTTTGGCATTTAATGAGTGGCGCTGAAACTGAGACCATGGGTTCACTTCGATATAACACAACACACACACGTTTGCTGTTGATAAAACCTGATCAGTCAATACAGTACAGTCTCCCTCACCCAAAGCGCAGCATCAAGCCCTCCTGTCGACACGGCCATGATTTCAAAACCGGCCTCAGGTTCTAATCTATTACCCATGTTGAGCCTGTTCCGTATTTTCCCACTTTTACTGTCACCACAAGCACAATGGATTGGTAAACCATCGCCTTTCACCACCTTGTGACACACACACATACATACACACACATGCAAAACACGCTTGCAGCCCCACAAAACACATATGCTCACAATACTGAAGTACAGTACTTTTGAGAGATAAATGTAATATCTTGCCAAAAGGTGCAGAAAATACAATTTCCTGTATTTGCCACATATCATTCTACCCACTGTACTGGCCATGCCCTATCTCCACTGTAACTGCTATGAATGACCTAGTGTGTGTGTGTTTTTAATATATCTCCATTCTACTATACTGCGATAAGGCCCTGGCTTCTCTGCTGTACTCGGAGACTGGGTGTTCGGGCTCGGCGACGGAACAATCCATTCACTGTCCCTCCCTTAGAATGGATTATTATAGGCGAGCTCAGCAGCGCTCTGTAAAAAATGGATCCAGACTGGCCGTCCTCTGTATGGCGAGCGCAGGTGCACGGACTCTGTGTGGTATGGGGGAACAGAGGCAGCCCTCATATGGACCGATGTGAATGGACTCTCGTAAATCCACACAACAGACCCTGGGGGTGGGGCGCAGTCAGGGCGATTTACAACAGATAGATCCAATGTCCCATTAAAACACTGGCCTGAAGCAACTTGTGACATATAAATGCTCTGCTTTACATGACATACTCGCACCTCGTAAAAAATACTGTTTTGCATCATTTAGGCATTTAGCACTAACGCATTAACGCGGAGTGATTTACAGTGAGTGAGCAGGTAGGGGTTCAGTGACACTTCAACGGGACTCATGGACTAACTGGCTGTTGTGGGGATCAAACTTGTAACCTTTGGCGTCTCCTACCTGTGTTTTGCTTTTTATTTCTCTTGCAAATGGGTAAAATGCAGTTGGCGGTGGGCAACGTGGAGGGAGTCGGTGAATGTTTTCCAGCTCTGACGAGAACAAATAACACAACGCGGGTCGATATGCTTCCACCCCCTGGTTGTTGTGCTCCCCGGAGTCACATACACTGACTGGAATACCAAAGAAAGAGAAAGAGAGAAGGAGAGAGAAGGGGAAAAGGGAGAAATGGGGAGGGGGAGATATGTGTGTGTGTGTGTGTGTGTGTGCACTTGAGAGTGAGCAAGTGGGTGATTGAGTGAGTGACGAAGGGAAGGAGAAAGTGTGCTTTAGAAAACACAGTGAATGAAGAGAGAGTGAGAATGCAAAAGAAGCAGAGAGACAGAGAAACAGGGGGGGAAGGATGTAGTCTAGCATAAAATAATGAGTTGTTTTAGACATCAGCAGTGGCAAGCCAGAGCACTAGAGATCACCCAACAGATCCTCTGCCTGTTTTAACAGCCTTTAAGCATAATGTCTTCTTCAGATGAAATTTCACAGTCTGGAAGGCAGCTGCCCAGACAGACTCCAGGAGCGTCCATGATTACCTTGGTCCTGAAGAGAATTGTCTTGTTTTGTTAATGGCATTGTTTGTGTTTTGCTATCTGTTCCTCTCTCTCTCTCTCTGTTGGGGCTGTGAGGCTGACAACCACAATAAAAGTGAAAACGTACATAAAACGTAATATGCATAATACATAATAACTCTACTGTGGACTCTAAACTGATAAAATGCTTTTTCCCACTGACCCATTAACCCTGGGAGAAAAGGCTGTCATCTAAAGTGAGTCTAATATTTTTAAGGGCATTACTGAACAATCTTTAAACTTCAAATGCCTCAGTCAGGTGCTCTGGGTGGGTGCACTCTCCCAGGCCTGACTGCCTCCTGCATGAACCTTTAGATAGGATGTCTGAACTCATTTAAAGAACTCTCCTGTAAACCTTTCCCGCTCTCTCTCTCCCACGGTGGAGGAGGTTAAAAAAAAAAAAAAGATATCGGAAATTCCCATAATGGGAAAGGGGCTTTTCTGAGGAAATGGAATTGAGCAAGCTGTCTAGTAGCTCAGCTCCTGTATTGATTCAAAGCCCAGGGCTCTCTGTCTGTCTATATGTGTGTGTGGAAACCTGGAAAATGGACCTCACATGCTTGGCCATTCTGCCTGTCTCTAGGACTGGGCTGAAGGAGCTTGTCTTGACTTGCAATAGCACTCAATTATAGAATTTGTGTGTAGAATGTGCTTTGCAACAGGTGCAAATAGGCCTGGATGTGCATACCCATGTCCTCTAACTGTAATACCAATTGGAGTGAAAAATCAAACCTGATTGAAGATTGAAGGGCTATTTTTATCAGTTTATTGGTCTGGCTTCGTGGGTGTCTGCTACATAATATATTGTGTCACAGCAGGTGAAAAATGGCGGCTACCTCTGGAGTCCTGAGAAGGCAGCGGGTAATGAGGACTGCAGAGTAGAGCATGTGAAGATGCCATTTACCCCCACGCAAACCCATCTGAGCCACAACCAGCCACTAAATGTGTTTTTAATCTACTTAATCAGATGGCCAGATGACAATGGCATTTCCTTATCAGCTCTGTGTGTGTGTGTGTGTGTATGTGTGTGCAGGACTTAATGGATATTTCCCAGGACTCAGATAAGCCCATATCTTGAGTGCAAAACACTTTCAGTGTAGATTCTTCATCAGAATCTGCGGCATATTGATGACCGCACCTTTTTACGCTAGAAACAAGGTAAAGCTAACATGAAAATAGTAACATTTAGCTGGATAAACTGAATCCAACTTACACCAAGCACAAGCTCTTAGAATATTGCATACACAGGTGCTTGACTTTTAATCAAGCAGATTTTAAAAATTGATACCTGCCCTGGTGTTTAATTGGATGAGTGAGTGACAAACTAATTCCGTAAATGGCCGTTCAAAGAGAGGCTGTGACACAGTGGCTTTCTGCCCTTCGAGGGTGATGGGGTTTGAAGTTGAGATGAAAAGGCAGAGCAGAGTTGGGGCATTCAGGTCTTTTTTAACCACCCTTCCCCCATCTCTGTCTCTATTCTTTCATTCTTTTTCACTCTCTTTGATCAATTAAAATCCCTGTTAGGGATCTCGGTAGAGGCGTGGCTCACCACAGCTTCAGAGCAAAGGAGACGTCAGCTTTAATCTCTCTCTCTCTCTCTCTCTCTCTCCCCCTGCAGCCCAGCGACTTTGAGCCTTCATGAAAAGGTTAATGGATTGAGAGTGAAGTTGCAAAAATATGAACCGGTGTGACATGCGGGGGGATGGAGAGGTAATCGCAGTGACAGAAGTTTAGTCTCGCTGTCACAGCATGCGGTGCGATAAACTGCTCAACCCCTCTCTGCAAACAAGGAAAGGAGGGGAAAGAACATGGGATACAGCCAATAACTGAGGCTGTAATGAGGCGATGGATGTTGTTCTAATTTGAGCACTCAGACTGAATCAAACAGCCGTGGTGTGTTTTTGTTGTTACTGCTGAGCAGGGCTGTGATAGCTGTGATTATTTGATAAATCATTTGAATTCAAACTATGGCAGGTGGCATCCAAGTGGCTAACTGGAGTGGATCCCAAATAAACTTGATATATTTACACATCAAATTAGCGGGTAATGTGCAGAATAACGGCAGCAGTAGCAGTAGAGCTACCTGCCGTGGTGTTCAAAAATGGTTCAAAAACAAAAACAGTTACAAAAATAAATAAAATAACAAAAAAAAAACTCTTTGATTGTACAAATGCTTCTTATTCCTATTAAAGGCTTAGCTGATGAAGAAGATACAGAGTTGGTTTGGCTACTGTTGACAAAATGCACTTATTGTAAGTCGCTTTGGACAAAAGCGTCTGCTAAATTACGTAATGTAATGTAATGTACCTGCGACAAAGACAAAATGAATGAAAAATATGTATGAGATGAGAATATACCAAAAAATGTTAGATGTGCAGAACAAAATGTTATAAAATATCAGTATACAGTATATGCAAGATATAAAAAATGAGAGAAAATTAGAAAAAATGAGAGAAATGACAGCAAAACAACATGTGAAATCAAAGCATATATACTGTATATATATATATCTTATGCAAAAATGTACTCCTTTTTCACATGCATTAACATGTCTACAGAGGGCCGTATGCACAGAGAGTGTCAAGGTGTGTAGATGTGTGTTGTATAAAACCACAAACCTTATCAAATTTGTTAAAATGACACTTTTACAGAATGTGCTGGATATGTGCATTACTAGCTGTCCATTCTCACTGCAGAGACAAATTACATAAGCACAGGTAAAAACAAGAGATGGCAACAGAGAACTAGCTCATGATTTTTTTTTAGACACCAAACACTTAGTCATACCTCTTTGAGTGGAATATGCAAAACGAGGTGACAAACTGCTCGCAGGTTGGCAGTAAGAGAGGTCTAGCTTGCCTGATAAGTGATACCTGGCTTTTGTGAAAGGTTGAAATGTTACTTTAGAGACTTCTTATTGGCTGGAAGTAGGACAAGTGCCACCCTCTTCACCCAGAGGTCGGTGGGGTCGTGCCTACATTGACCACTAGGGGAAGAGAGCGCCCACTCAAATTTCAAAGACAAGTGTTCAGGGCCTTTGAAAGATCACCTTTGGTATGCTTTTGACGATGCGGTTCCATCAACCCAGCTCATAGAACATTGAACATCCCCCAACCCCCCCCCACCAGGCTTAACCCCTGCAGCCTCACCACATCGCTCCGGGCCATGTCATTTTATGAATTATTTAAGGACAGTAGCATTGCACATGAAATGAATATTCAGACATGTTCTATTCTCTGCTGTCAGCTCTCTCTCTCTCTCTCTCTCTCTCTCTCTCTCCCTCTCTCTGCTATCTGTTATTTTGGTAATGATCTGTATTCCTGTGGCATTAGGTTGGTCAGGGCCGGTGCCCATTGGTGCAACGTGCCTGGCACGCTGAGTGAGGCTACACTGGGCTGCTCTGTTTTCCCTTACCCCCTACTGGTTTACACACACACACACACACACACACACTCACACACACACTCACACACACTCACACACACACAGGTTAGGTCTGTAATTGTGCGATTAGATGGATAGGAACTGAGGAGGATTGAACAAGAACGTAGGAAAGAACAACAAAAACCTGAACTGAGAGGGAAAACATCCTCAATAAAATGATCAGGCTCAACAAAACCGGTTCCCAGTACTTATATAATGTCATCCACTTTTTCCATGACTCAGTGCCCCAGCTATCACAAGAGAAGACATTTTGAAATGCTGTTTTTTTTGTACTGATTTGAGTATTTGATATTCATTTGCATTGCATGCTCCGAGTCCATTAAACGTTTAAAGCAAGACACAGCTCAGCAGTGAGCACAGTTCACTGACTCAATAAATTATGCATCAAAAACACATCCCTGGGAATTTCAATTGCTATATTGCAGTGATGGTGGTGTGTTCTTTGAATTTTAAAAAGAATGGCTCCCCCTAGTGCCAAAGACAGTTGTAAAGTCTGTAAAAGTAGAGCACGCATTTCATAGTATAGGCAACTTTCACTCTAAATGTACCTGCCTGAATCAAATGCTGTTCATTAAGTTGGATTTCAATATTTAAAACCACAAGCCAGCTTTTTTTCTTCAAAATCAATAAAGATGAACCATTTTACATTATACCTCAGAGGGACATGGTTGCACAATTCATATTTTAAAAAATAAACAAGCACAAGAATCTACCATACATATCACTTAATGGAGTGTGTGTTGCATTTTATGTCACTTTGTGTTGTGTCCCCTGATCACACACCACTTTCGTGCATTATCAATTATTCAAGCTTGACCCTGCACACGGAGCAGCAGTCCTGTGCTGGGCCTGTTCATCACATCAGACATCCAGGTAAATCAGTACATCATTCCATAAACTAAAGTACAAAGCAAGAACAAATTCCCTTACATTTATTTTATTGTTTACAGACACAGGGTTTGTTTTTGTTATCTGTCTCTATAAGGTCAGAGCTGAATTAGGCTGAATTCCTCATGTTAGAAAGTTGGTCCATAAAGGAAAAGGAGGATGATCCTTAACAAAGTTTTGAAGAAGAAGAAAAAAAATGAAAAGATGTGTTTGTTTACTCTGGAGTACAGTAGACTTAATAGCCATGCATTTCTGGGTAAAGCCTTTTACCTCCATGATTAACTGAACCCTCATCAGCCTCTTCATGGAACTCACTGCAAAAAGATTTAAAGCTGAAAGAGCTGGTCTTTCTCGGTGGATTTAGACTGTTAATGAAGGATGCTGTGGCAGACTCAATAAGGAGCTGTCTTTGTTTTGTTTATTCGAGATTTAAATAGCTTTGGATGAGCCTGCTGCTTTGATATGGGACTACTGCCTGCTGGAGCGATTGTACAGATACTTTTTTTAACTTTGCTCTCTCTTCTATGTGACTTTGATTGCATTTTTTCTTTTGTACATTGTTGTATGTTGTTTGTCTGCAACTTTTATGTTTGTCTTGATGCTGCTTTCTTGGTCAGGTCTGCTGTGAAAAGGAGATTGTTCACCTCAATACAACTACCTGCATAAAGGATAAATTAAATCAAAATGACTAGAAGTGTTTCTGAGCCCCTTGAGAGTGCATGTGGACCAAGGCACTTGCTTCTCCAAAGAACAAAATAGAAACTGACAGCTACATGATTAAAAGCAACTCAACTAACAATTAACTTGATAAAGTAAGCCAAAAAAGCAAGGACAATGGGCTGCCTGCGTGTAGGAGGAACGTGTGTGTGTGTGTGTGTGTATGTGTGTGTGTGAGTGTGTGGGGAGGCAGCTCTGAAAACCTCCCAATAGTCTTGCACTAGCTGCATGAAAGATGAAAGCTAGCTTTTTTGGTAGACGTCTTTAAATTCTGCAAGAACCATCTCACTGTGTTTGTCAGAGCGTCTGATCTGGAAAGAGCAGTGTTGACATTTGGGAAGTGGGAATGGCAGCAAGGAGACCAACAAACTCTGCATCAGGGTGTTTTCTCCACTGTCCCGACACCCTCATTTTCACACTCACTTTCAACCGACACGCCTAACATTTGATTTGATAGCCTGGAAAACATTAAGATTGATATAACATCGTTTCAACAGGATAATAACATAAGGAATTGGTTTCAACATAAGATTGTTTGTCGCATAACAGCTAGGCAAACTTTTTACAATAGAAAGAAATGAGCAAAAACTGTGTGAGTGTGTGTGTGTGTGTGTGTGTGTGTGTGTGTGTGTGGGGGTGGTGGTGGTATCATTGCATTTGCTAACAAAGTAATATGCACCCCAACTGGCCCAATGCCAGAAATGAAACTCACTCGCTGTAATCTCTCTGCACTCTGTCTTATCTCTATTGATACTGTAGGCTAATATTTGAATTCTTTGCACCAGTTTATAGCTAAATAACTAAATCCTGTACTGCCATGCTCTTCTACCTGAACACTGCACCGTCATGCTGAAATACTTGAATTGCTTTGCATACTGTTAATAGTGCAATACTTAAATTTAAATTCTAATACCTATAATGCATGATAGTTGACTTCTTGCACTGTTGACTTGATCAACTGTTTCATTACAGTCTTGGTTATAAAAAAAAATTTGTTTCACTATGCACTTGTGTGAGGTGGAATGACAATAACATTGAATTATCTCTGTCCTGCAAACACTGGTGTAACTGAAATAAAGAGCCCAGAAAAGACAGTTGATGAAAGACTAGAATGTTTAATTCTCAGCTCTGGGTTAGGCTGTGATTTGATGGACGTTCAGGATGAGGATGTTGGGCAGCAGGGCAGACTAGTGGTTAGAGAGACTTCAAGCCCACGTATTGGAAAACGTCCATCCCATTGAAGTGTCCTTGAGCAAGACTGCTGTTCTGTATCTGACCTCTGACCTCTCTGTGGAGGGGGGCGAGCAAAAAGAACATTTCTCTGTGGCTATCAGTTCAATTCATGTTGGCTTTATTGGCATATGACAAGAGAAATAAAGCATTTAGTGTGAACCCATAGAGTAGCCTAAATAGTGTTTTTTAGGGGGAAAAGCATCATAGCTATACAATACTATTATCATTGCAATATTTCAGTATACATAACAGAAAACATACATACAGTACCTTAAGCATGAAATTATGTAATCAATAGTGAAAACATTCAACATAGTAAAGTAAACCACAGTATAGCACGTTACATACGCTGCCTTATCAATAATCTGACATTATAATGACCATTGCCCCTCGATGTGACTGATAGATGTGTCAGATGGTCTATCGGATCCAAACGTGAACAAAACACACAACAGACATGTGGCCGCCGCATTCCTGTTCATTGCATCACGCGCGAACACACGCAGCGGCCTGTTCCTGCTCCCGGATTGGTCAGCGATGCCGGGAAACCTCCTCGTGACATGTCTGCCAGTATAAATACTCTGAGCGACGCCTCTCACACGCAGCCCTGGTTTATGAGGGAAAATGTATCGTCTCGGCCAACAGTCTTTCTCCAAGATCGCTTTCAATTCCTTTTTGTCCACTGTGCCACGGGGAGATTTTCGTTTTACGAGACAATACAGTAAAGGCTGGTCGTGTGTTGGCTGATTTTTGATCACATTTTCTATTTATCTGCACGAAAATGCCAAGGTCCAAGAAGAAGAGTAACAGGGGTAAGCAAGCGGCCGAATGTTTTGGCCTTGCTGCTTTAGTTCTCTTCACTGATGGTAGTTGTAGTTCTTTTCGTGTTGCTAATCTATTGAGTTGAGTTGGACGTGTTTCCAGTAAAGACTACAAATGAAAGCGTGGCCTACGATGAATCACAAAGCTAGCTAACCGTCATTAGACAAAGAATCACCGTCGCAGACCAAACGTGCCATCATGTGGCGATGGCTCTTTACATTGTATCTCTTTTGACAGCTTCACGTGTCGATAGTAAACAGACTAATAGACTAATAAATCGAGCAACGAGAGTCATAGTGTATGCCAGGTAACGTTAGCCTGCTAACGCCAGCTAATGTCAACTTCCCACTAGCAAGATATAACGCTAGCCGAACTTTGCTTGCTAGCTTAAGCTGATTAACGCAAGCATGCTGGTTTGATGAAAGCCTTTCATCGTAAGTGTTGGCTTGATGAATTGTTGGGATTGGCGCCCTACATAGAGTAGTTCGCGGTCTGTGAAGTCAGGTCGTCTGATCTGCTGATTGACCTCAATCGATGTTTAGCCGACGTTATATAACTAACTCTAGCTTAGCCGATGTCATGCCAACCAACGTTACAAATATCAGTATACTAGGCAGATAACCTTTTGTGTATTTGGTTATCTGCGATATTGTTTGTCAACGAGCAATGGTGGGCGGACATTTCGGACTCAGACAGCGGGTGGAAAAATAGGCGGCGCCCGGCCCCGGTTCTCTGAAATCAGCTGTTTGGATGGGGAAGTCCACGTCAACATCATGCACAAAGAATAGCGCTATTAGCTGAAAAGGCTGGCCATCTAAATTAAGTGACAACACACACAACAACAATCGCGATTAGATACCAGCACTGCTTAAAATGATCAACCAAATGAAATATACGCTGTTGTAGTGACCACAAAGTCTTGTCAGTTGTCCAAGCCACACAGGCAGGCTAACCAACATGTCTTTAAGTCTCTTTCACACTGCGCATGGGCATTCAGGGGTGAATTCAGGTCAGGAGAGAAACTTCTCAGGATGAAACCATGTTCTGCAGCTCACATACGTTTATTGAGCAGTATCTAACGCTAATTGATAAGTAGTATAAAAGTTCTTTACTTGTTTACATTGAACTTCAACTATGAATCTTCACGCCTTAGCTGTGAATTTTCACACAACTCCCACAATCCTTTTGTTTTCAGAAAGACCTTTAAGCCATTGCCTGTGACAGGGATAGGCCCAAGAGTCTGCAGGTTTTCATTCCAGCCAAAATGCCCCTTCTCTAGCTGAAGCTGTGTTAATCAGTGAAATAACCCAGTGTAGTATTTGGTTGGTCTGCACGCTCTTGGCACTTCATGGCACATAGTTGCCTTTCCCTGTGCTGTGAGACTGTACCAAATCTGCACTACAGATAGCCAAGTTTGGCAGCTAAGATGGTAAACACCATGGACATTATGTTGTTTACACATCCAACAGAAGACTAGGTTGCCCTTGACCCTGACGAGAGCATGGCTCATTTTCCTATGTGATAATCAAAGTACAGATAGGGAAACACATGGCAAGGAGAGAGAAGATTAGATATCTTTGCTACAGCACCTGTCTGGAAATGTAGTTACATAATGGTCTCGCACAGACCTGCTGCGCTGTGTTATAGTATCTGATTCAATTAGTGCAACGGCTGAATTATATTTCTATGTCCATTGAATTGAGTCTGTCTGTTTTCCAGGAGGGCAGCATGGAACTGTGCAGCCTTTCAGCGATGAGGACGCCTCCATCGAGACCCTCAGCCACTGCAGCAGCTTCAGTGATGCCACCAGTGTAGCAGATGAAGGTGTGTTTGTGTGTACATGGGCATGCATTTGTTTGGATTAGTATGTGTGCTTTGGTTTGTGTTTGAACGTGTGAGCAGACATGTTTGGTATGCTGTTGTGGGTGTGTCTGTATATATGCATGGACCAGTGTTTGGGATCGGTGTGCCCTGTCATCAAGCAAAGGCCCGGGTGCCTGGCTGACTCTTTTGAATTGAATCTTAAATTACATTGTGGAGCACAGTTCACCCAGCTTCATTTCACTCTCGCACAAAACCAACATTTGTCGATGGGAGTAGCTGTGTGCTTCCGCAGTCGTTGTCCTTTTTTGAACTCATATGCACTGTGTGATCTGGATAGCTGCTGAAGAGGCCTCAGCCCAACTACTTGACTATCCAATCCCACAGATTCCCAAACATTTTCATCTTGGAGACTCACATTATTGGCACTTGGTCATGAACCCAGAAATAATCGGATGGAATAAATTCCCTCATTGTGCAAACTAGTGAATAAAACAGCTAAAATATACCATTCTCCATTTTTCTTGGACCCATTTTGGAACATCCAAGGACCTCCAAGGGTCCAACACTTTATTTGTGTCTAGGGATGCATATATCTCTACTGTTAAACATATCAGACAAGTGTCCATTTATCACATCTTTGTTTTTTCTGTTTTATGTCTTTGTTGTGGCCAGGAGGGGAAGCCAGTGAGGATGTGGCCCAGGAGGACTTCCAGTACAAGTTGAAGGGGTTCATAGACAGCACAGTGGATAAGAGGTAAAAGACCGGCCTGATCATTTCAACAGTCTGATCACGCGTTACCTGATCTTGGCATGCAGGCTAAAACAAGTCTAGATGTGTAGAGTTTGAGATGTCTGGCGTTTAGAAAGTGACGCTTTCTCTTTCAAAGTGATTGCTGACATAAAAGCAAAGATTGTTTTGGAAAAAACATTTTGGTTGTTGGCCATTTAAATCCTTTGCCCTCCAAATCATTGCGGAGCATGAAATCGTATATATTTTTTTAACTGTTGCAATGAATTTCAAGTAATTTTCCAAAAATAAATCTATAGTATTTTGGAATAAGACCCCTGAAATATTGACAGAGCCTTCAGCAACAGAGACTTTAAGTAGGTGTAACTAGTGCAGTTTAAAAGGCTTATTTCTGGAGTGGGCAGCCTGAGTTTAGAGTGTCACACAGTCAATCACAGCAGCAAGGTAAGAATTGTTGATGTTTCCAGTCTAGTCCAGTTAAAAAGAGCCTTCATACCCAAGAAGCCTGGCTAACTGTGGTGATACTGAAGTAGGGATGCACCAGTACCATAGCTTCGCTGCCATAAGCTTATACTGAGAACGCATCCCGTCTGTTACTGACCATTATAGACTTGGACCATTAGTTTTGCATAATGCATTTTGTTTCCCATTAGCAATTTTATGCATGGAAAATTGAAGGATATGAAGTAACTTTGTTTTGATTTCTGACACAAGTGTTTCTTGATGGTGGATTTTAGTTTTTGAAAAATTCCTATGCTTGTTTTAGCCTGGTGTTTGCCTGATTTATTTGATGCTAGTGTATTCCTTGATTGAGGTTGCCTCTCATTTCTGTCAATTAGTATTATTACATTACTAGCAATAAAATGTTAGGTCACAGCATGATATTTATGGAAACTGATATTTTCTGTGAAATTGAAACGCATCAGTGGTGAGCAACCAAACCAAGCACTTGACTCACAAGGCTTTCATCATCGTAGCTATTGACCCTATTGACATAGACCACAGCAGTGGGTGTCAGCACATGCTCTTCACATGGGCTAATTTCCTCACATGGAAATAATGGATTTTGCTGACATTTCGCTGACAGACATCCCTCTTCAGTCTGGCTATTGGAAGCCAAAGCTTTTAATCATGTGTATGTTTATATAATGGCAATAATACTTGTTTGTCAATCTGTCTTGTTAGTGCTAAGACCAGACAGGGGGCACTGGACGGGTTAAAGACTGCAATGGCCACACGGATCCTGTATGAGTTCATCTCGGAGAGGAGGATGACCATCACAGACAGCATTGAGCGCTGCCTCAAGAAAGGTACCTAAAAGGATATTCCACTCAATTACGTTTCATCTTGTTCTCCGATGGCGAAGCACAGTCAGTGATGTCAGCAGATGGTTGATGTGTTGTAGTAGTAGTGTTTGTTGTTGTGATATCCAGGGTTCCTTCGCAGGTATGGAAAATTTGGAACCGTCAGACATCATATTGAATGTCACAGAAATGAAGGTCTGGGGGGGAAAGAGTGGGGGGGAAAAAAATAAATCTCATTCTTCCTTGACATCTTTTTTTTTTTTTTCTCTCTCTCCCCCCCTCACAGGTAAAGGCGAGGAGCAGCGAGCAGCGGCTTCTTTAGCCTGCCTGCTGTGTATCCAGCTGGGCTCGGGCATCGAGAGCGAGGAGGTGTTCAAGGCCCTCAAACCCATCTTCAAAAACATCCTGGCAGACGGATCAGCCAACATCCAAGTCAGACAAGCTGTGAGTCCACAATACTGTCATGGACAGAGCCATCTTGTTTATTATTGTGGTGATCCCTCGGAAACCCTGCAGAAACCATGGAAGAATGCATTTTTGTAAAAGGTGGTGAAACAGCAGCCACCAACCAAATGCTAGTAAATTGTGGCTGGTAGGTTTGTCTACGTTTTCTGCTTTGGCTCTTCAAGATCATATAGTTTTGATAATTCCCCTGATACCTGCAGATACTATGTAATAGTCAGCTGAAACAAGTTTTTGTTTATTTAATAGGTTGCGACAAGTCTGGGCCTCTGCACTCTAGTTGCAGAAGATGACATCCTGGTAAGTTCTCTTTTATCTCGCTTTGTGTCTCATCTGTGGTTTGACACGTTTGGGCTTGAGGGCAAGCGGCAACGACGCCGCTCTTTATAAGCTTTGGCAGTTGCATGTTTGCGTTCATTATTAGTTGTGGCATCGTACCTCACCCAGTCTTTAACATTTGTGACGTCAACTCGAGTCTTGATAAAACTCAAAAGTGTCACCACTAGTTGCCCATGGAGGCAGAAACATGTTCATTGTGACCACTGAGAAAAGACAGTTCATTCCTTTTTTGTTTTTTGAGAGTGCTGGCTGGCCCTACCCATGTTTACAATTTTTTGCTCAAATCTTTAGCACCTCCAGCCTCTTATTTTGCCTTACAAACTCCAGTCTTGGTATAATCCTCGTCTCTGCCTGCTGCAGGACGTGCATGCCACCATGGAGTGCTTTGAGAGCCTGTTCACCCGGTCCTATGTGAAGGAGGATGGTACCCGTCCTTCGGTGAGCCCCCAGTCCACCCAGCTCCACACCAACGCCCTGCTGTCCTGGGCACTGCTGCTCACCATCTGCACTGCCAGCCAGCTCAAAGACATCCTGCACAAGTAAGACCGAGTATTGAGCCTCTCTAAACAAATTGGCAGTGTTGGACATGAAGTCAATAGTTTTTGTTCTCGAGTTTACCTCCAAGACACGGTAAAGAACCCTGGATTTGATATTTTCTTTATTTTTTTTACTGAGGTGCGTGTGTTTTGTCATGCAGGCACCTGCCCAAACTGCCCAGGCTGTTGGAGAGTGAGGATGTCAACATGAGGATTGCGGCAGGAGAGACCATTGCCCTGCTCTTTGAACTGGCCAGAGACATGGATTCTGTAAGTTTACAGCTGTGCTATTTAACCGATCTGGCAAATATTTCACTTGTGACCATAGTCATTTCACAAGGAGTTCCTTTAAATTGCTACAGTACTGAATGAATTTCCATATATTTAGATATCCCACCACTTGTCATTCTTGCAATACAGTGATTGATTCATTTTTATCAACTGTGACTGAAAGTGGGACTAAATTACTGCTGTTGGGTGCAAAATATGGAACTCCCCAATTTATTTTTTTACTTTCTTGGATTGAAGTTTACATGGTTATTTATGTTTGGTTGTATTTGATGACCTGTCTTTTGCATACACATGGTTTTTGTCAGACAACAGCGCGATTCCTCATTCTTTAAACCTTTTTCCTCTGATCGTTAACGCAGCATTTCTTTCCTTGTTACCCTTCAGGAGTTTGAGTTTGAAGACTGGGAAGAACTGTGTGATAAACTGAACGCGCTGGCCACTGACTGTAACAAGCACAGAGCCAAGACGGACAAGAGGAAGCAGCGGTCCGTGTTCAGGGACGTGCTCAAGGCTGTTGAGGTGAGTGTTACTAAATGTCAGGCTGAGCAGATTTTAGGCATTTAGCCGACGCTCTTATCCAGAGCAGCTTGGAGTGAGTGAGAAGCTAGAGAGTCTTGGTCAAGGACACATGGAGAAGGCACATTTTTTGTTATGAGGATTGAGATTGTGAATTTTTAGCTAGGGGACTGTCTGTCTAACCATTAGGCCACACACAAGCGTTGAAAGTTCGTTTCTGGCTTTGGGCGTTTGTCTCACCTCCCTCTCTGTGTGTGTGTTTACTTCCAGGAGGGTGACTTCCAGTCTGAGAGCATTCGCTTTGGGACGGAGCGCATGACCATCGACAGCTGGGTCAGAAAGAGGACATACGACGCCTTCAGAGAGTTTGTCGGCTCTGGGATGAACTACCACCTACAGGTACCTTTTTTTTATTTATTTATTTTTTAATTTTAGGCACTGGAGCTGCTGGATGGGTTACTTCAGTGTTTTTCGACAAGCACATGGAGTAGACAGCCAAAGAGGGGTAAAAGTAGCAAGCTAGAGGGGTTGAAGGGCAAGCCACCCTGGGGAATTTTTATTTTAATGAACAAGCTCTATTTTGGTGTCTTAACATCCATTCTGACGCCTTGTTTTAATTCAAAATACATATCTTAGTGTATTGACAACAATATGGTTTTCTTTTCTGCAATCTGGCCAGCAGCCGGCGCTTGTGGAAAAGGGTTACTTTGAGAAACTTCATTGCACAAGTGAAGATGAGACAGTGGGACATATTTTAGACCAGATAATATTGTTTATTGTAATGGTATGTAAATTAAGCTAAGCTTCTGTTGTAGGGATGTTGTCTCATAGTGATGTGTCTTGGGAGAATTGTTTTCTGAAGTTATTTATTTATTTATTTATTTATTTATTTATTTATTTATTTATTTATTTATTTATTTATTTTGTCTCCAACTAGGCAAATGAATTCATCAGAGATGTGTTTGAACTGGGACCACCCATGCTGGTTGATTCAGCCACATTGAAGGCCATGAAAATATCTCGCTTTGAAAGGGTATGTGTACCTGTATAGGTTATTCAAACCTCTGGTCTTTCAATATCAAGTAGTATTTTTTTTTTATTAATTTTATTTTTTGAAACCCTATTTTGTCAAAAGGCTACTTGAAGCTATTGGTCTCACGTTGAGGCCTTTTCACTGGGTGGTTTTGTTTGTCATAAATGAACAGCTACATGTGACACATACTTTTCACTATTTTTCTTTCTGTCTGTATGTTCTATTTCTATCTGTATGTTCTTATTTTTTTCGTTTCTCCTCCAGCATCTCTACAACTCAGCTGCATTCAAGGCTCGGACCAAGGCCAGGAACAAGTTCCGGGACAAAAGGGTGGATGTGGGCGAATTTTAATCCTTTTTTTTTTTTTTTTCTTTTTTTTTTTTTTTTTTTCCAGTCTAATCTATTTATTAGATTCTGCTTTTTCTCTAGCCTAGATGAATAGTTGTCATTTTGTTTAATTTATCCAGATATGAAAAAAAGTGGTGTTGTACATATAATTGTTTTCTCCTCTTATGTGAATATTCTTGTGGCCTTTTGAACATTGTAATATAATTTAACATTTTACTATCATTTGTCTTGCACCGTGTTCTAATAATTCATTCAATAATAAGTTCATATTATTGATATTGCTTAGTCTTCGATGCATTTGTGATAAGTTGCACTATCTAGTTAACCCTAAGCAGGTTATTTCTTTAGAACCCTGGTGAATATACTGTGTTGTATTTTAGTACAGGATATATATTGGTAAGGGTGGTTAATAAACACGAACTGAAAAGCTGTAAAAAATAAATGTCTTGTATTTCTGCACATCACACATGGTTACTGTATGAGATGAAATTGAGACAGTGATGCCGATTCACCAAGATGAGGAGAGGTTTACAGACTCTTCTAAGATGATGCAAAACAGTTGGTCATACTTTGCATCCAGGAGCCTCTAAACAACTAAGCACCAACTAGAGTTCGTTGAAGAAATGGATTTAGATAAGCTAAAGAATGAGTTGATACTAAAGTGACTACTCAGAAATGCACAAACCTTGTTGCTCACAATGTATAAATTGTTGTAAACAATGTATATAATTGTTGAAAACCCTTATACAGTGAACCGCCCCATAAATATTGATCACCACACTGATGTTTTGGTTCCATGCTGTTGATTGATGGTCATCTTAAATGCTTTTTCACACCCTAAAATGTTAGAATCATGAACAAAAACCGATTAAATTTTACAAATTCATACAATATGGATGAAAGTAGCCTGAAATGAAAACTGACAGTCTGCACTTAAAAGATACAATGCAGAATTTATTTGACCATCAAAATGTTTAGTATATTCACATATTTTCTTGAACAGTTTGTGGACAATAAACATTTTAGAACATTCTTAGCTGGTCTTGACACAAAATACAACTTCATATTACTCATTTACAAGTACTGAGGCAGCAGTAGGCTACAGGTGAGAGAGGAGGGTTTGGTTGCTGGTTTGAATTCCCAAATAGACTATGAAAATCTGGGCAAGTAAAGTGAACGATCAACACACTCCCCTCACGCAACAACTACTACTAGAGTTCCTTTGAGCAAGTAAGTCAGGGATTCAGTATTTAAAGCAAACTTGATTTGTTTCTACTAGAAGACAGGAGAAGACTGGAGTCGCTGACGTCACCGCAGTCTCACACTGAAGTATGTCAACTGCACAGTTGCAATTTTTACCCACTTGTTACACGGAGTAGTGGCACAACTCAGCAAATGTCATGATGTAGCTAAATGGTTATCAAGCCAAAGAGAAGGTTAAAGGGGCCTTTATCGACCTCTATTGGCGGCCAGTGGGAAGCCAGCTAATTAGAGCAGAGATCCAACAGAAACGTCTAGGAAAGAGGTAATATATCACCATGCAAAATAGTAATGCCACTTTGTCATTTGTACAAAGCAGCATTTGGAGTAGGTTGGGGCAGGAGATTGGGAGTGTGTTGAAATTCCTATGGATGGGGAGTTTTTGAATACAGACCAGAAAGTAAGTTTTAAAAGCAAATCTCAGCACCTGGCCAAGTAATCGTTGAGTCATTGGTGTTGATCAACAACCCTGTCAACCCCTGGCAGATATGTGAAAGTCATTTTGTGCAATGGGGGCAGTCAAAATCGTACTTATTGCCCCTTTAACATATCAAAGTGAAGGATTTTGCAGACAAGGTCACAGCGGCGTTATGGAGCGGGTGACTTTGAGCAAAGGACCCTGCAGTTCCTATGTACGGATCCCTGGGGCTCTGAGACGGAGCCTGTATATGGATGCAAGTGTGTCAGTACTGAAACTATTCTGGGAGCGCAGGGAATAAGGAAGTGTGTTGTATCATAACATGCATCGTACGTTGGATGTTTGCTCCCACAGGTCCAACTCAATGACTTCCTCCTTATAGAGCAGTAAAAATAGACCGCAGCAGCAGCAGCAGCAGCAGCAGCAGCAGCAGCAGCAGCAGCAGCGGCGATTGTCACATGATGAAGGTAAACGTCACCAAGCTACAAATAGTCCCATCAATAATGTCAGCCTGTTAGCCTGGAGTTTGGAGCGCAGACACAACAGCCCACAATCGATTCGCCCATTCAACAGCCTCATACCTCAGGTGAAACAGTGTTACCTTCGGGGGAAAGTAGCAGCATAGAGCTAATACAGATTTTTTCAAACCCTGTCTATTGGCTTTCCAATACAGGACGGTCCTGTCTGTCTAGAGGAGTTTTATTTGGCATCAGCAGGTTGAAACCCCTTTGTCTTTCTGGCCAAATTTAGCATGGATAAATGAACCAGAGGATACTGAGAGCACACACACTGAACTGTATAAAAAGCACAAACTAACTGACATTATTAATAATAATAATAATGATGAGGAGAAGAATATACACACAGATGGTACTCTATCACCTCAGATCCCCCTTCATCAAACCCAGTGTGTGTGTGTGTGTGTGTGTGTGTGTGTGTGTGTGTGTGTGTGTGTGTTAGACAGAGGGACCTACTCCAGCTGAGCCAAATGGCATGCTGTAAAAAGCTCTGAGCTGTCATTTCCCATTTCTTGGGGAAGAAGACAAGACCACAGCTGTCTGTCTGTTGGAATAAAACAGGGAGCGGCAGGCGGGTAATCGGGTGGGTGGGTGGGTGGGTGACACCGGTGGATGGGTGCACACTCGCAGGCTGTGAGGCTGTCCTTCATCTCCCTGTGGCCCTGATGGAAGAGGCCAGTTGAGGGGATTTGAAGGGGTCGACATGGCCTTCACTATAAAAAAAAAAATGTCCATCTTAACAAGTTGTTTAATCTTGTGTTGGGTCTTAAAATCTTATTTTTCTTGGGACAAAAGAAAGCATCTGGAACTGGAGAGAGGTAATTTAACTTGTTTGCAATGCAGCTCATCTTGTTTGTAGAATTGTCTTGAATCAAGTGGAGCGATCTGCCTTATTCCAAGATACTGCAAGTTCCTGAACTGAGTGATACTGCATTGGAAATAAGTGAAATTATCTCACTGTATTAGCAGATTTTCTCACTTGTCTCTTTACCTCTTTTATCTGTAAGTCGAATACTATTTCTAACTTCAGATAGTGGATCAATTTTAAACTGGAGCGTAATTTGAAGGAGTTTGACATTGAAAGAAAGCCTTTGTAAATTTCCTTTGCTTCCATATGACACTGACATATAAGGGAGAATTACTGAGCTGTCTGTGGATCTGTACTTTTTGGTTGAGGAGCGAAACTGTATACCGCAGACTCAATGGATCTGCTTACTGGTGGGTTGACATCGTAATGTCAAAACAACAATACCAGACCAGCATATATACTATTTATGCGGATGGCAACATATTCCCAATTCATGGTTCAAGATCCAAAAACGATCAAAATATGATTCTTAAATCCAATTCATTATTGAATACATAAGAATTTATGTAATTAACAAGCATCCAAGTTTCAATATCTGATTGATTGGACTGAAAATGATTTTTTCCCAACAACTACGGCTACTCTGTAAATAAACATTATCTTTTGATTAAATCCTCTCTAACTATCTAGGGTTCATTCAGTCAGAGAGAAAGGAATGTGGAGAATGCTAATGGGCTGTATTATTATTCACATTTCATCACGGTCCATTGTATGAAAAGAAACACATTATCACTATGCGATTAAGAAGGATGAATGAGGATCCAATGAATAAGAACTGTGATAAGGTACCTTCTATTTAATCAATAATTAACTTCATTTGCTTGTCTTTATACATTCAGTACAGTTTACAAGACTGAATGTCCTCCCTGGTCCTTCACGTACCAGTGAAGCAATTCTCTCTTGTTTGTGTGTTGTTTTGCTGCGTGAGAGAGGAAAACCTGTGGAAACTCCGGTGTGCTTGAGGGGATATAGAACAAAAGAGAATAGAATATGTCATTGTGCTGGGTGGGATTTGGCCAGTGAGTGTATGGAGGAACGAAACAATGGGCTCTGAGGCAGTTAATTTTTAATGCCATAGAATTAGAAGGGAAAGAAAAGGCACTCTTTGACACACCATGGCAGTCTCCTGTTGTACACCTGAAATGGCTGCCACCGCTGAAGGTTTGATAATATTGTTATGGAAATAAGCATTGTGTTACAGCCAATTGACCTTTCAAGGCAATTGATTTCAACAGGAATGCCCATTCTATCATTCAAGCTCTGTGGTTAATGCATGGTAATGTGGCATTGTCTGATGCAGTTAGCTGCAATACAGTACATACACACAGTGAGTGTGAGCCAGCCATTGCCATGGCTGGTTAGGCCTCCCTTGTTGAATGAGTTTTCCATTTATCGTGCCACACATTGGCAGCAGCCAGGGCCTGAAGCCCAACCATCGAGCATGTGTGGCTGTCACACATACAGGCATGCATGGGCCCATTCATACACATTCAACACGCACACACCCCTCCAGATGGATGCTATTCAACAGCTAACCAGGTTAATGTATTTATTCCACTTGCATGCTTCTGGCGTCTCAGCAGCTGTTACTGTGGCACATGCTATAGATCAGCCCATCTCTGTGAAAATGTCTTATGTTTAACATTATAGTGCCACCCACCTCTACCTCCCTGTATCCCTCCTCCTTCTCTTCCTCTCCCCTACATCTCCTTTTCCTGCCCCCAGTTGCTCCCTGGAGCAAGGTGTATACATTAGCTATCACAATGAAAAATGGATAGAGAGATTAGCAACACTTTGTCACTGAATGAGTGCTCTGTGTTCTCCATCCCAAGATGCCAAGGGGCTTGTTGTTGTGACTGATAAAATGGCTGCTGCCTCTGATGGCTGCAATTATGCTGCATACATATATCAAGAGGATTATTTATCCCATTCTCTTTCTCCTCCTGGTGAATTACTGCATAGATCACAATGTGACACTGTGTGGCACACACTGACT
The DNA here is from genome assembly GCF_048128805.1 of Centroberyx gerrardi. Lineage (NCBI taxonomy): Eukaryota > Metazoa > Chordata > Actinopteri > Beryciformes > Berycidae > Centroberyx > Centroberyx gerrardi. Next base: position 14,971,338 of record NC_136020.1, on the reverse strand, counting down.
GCAATACAGAGAAACTCCCACACAATGATTTGTGCCTTAAAATGAGATGCAGGGAACCCATTGCCTGTTCTGTGTGTATGACTGATTGTTGCTGCAAATGAGAACATGTTTTCAATCAGTGCATGTGGTTTGGGTAAGGGTTATGATGTGCTGAGATGACTTAACACTTGAAGAAATAAAAAATAAATCAGCGTCTCTTGCTCCCCCCTCTCTCTCTCTGGTTGGTCTCTGGGGAGCCGGGGAGAACAGCCACCTGTTAGTGTGTCAGATCCACTGTGGAATAATTAGGTAGCTGCGCTTTTGGAGCACTCCCAAGACTTGTGACAAGCCAGTAAAGAGGTGCAGAGATAGCTGGCAACATGCACACACACCACACATAGACACACACACAAACACACACACACTGAGGGAAATCATTGCCACAGCAGGAGCATGATAACCCAAGAGACAGCTAGTGTATGTGCTTTTTATTGACCCCCTCGCTGTGTTTTATTGAACTCAGCCATTGTGTTGATATCATATATTGAGCTGCAACATCATCGCAGAGAGAGACCTAGGGAGAGGATGGATGGTTTTCCATTATTTAATATGTTACACACGTCACAGAAGCACCATAAAAATCGTTTGTGTGTTCAGTACTTAGCTATTCACATGTCCATACAAAAGTAAAGTGAGAGGGCTGTGAATCGAAAGTGAGGAATGCTAATGTGTCTACTTATGAGGTGAGACAGAGAGAAAACTGGCAGGCTCCCAGGAGGAAGATATTAGCTGTTTTTCCAACTGCAACATATTGAGCCATAAATCACTAGTGGTGTGTGTATATCGAGCCGGTTTCTTACCACCGGTATCTATGCTATATTTCCATCTTTAATGCATAGTATCTTAGGCAGTGTTGGGGAAGCTACTTTGAAAGCATAGCTTTGCAAGCTACCAATTACTTCACACTGGAAGTAGTTGAACTACAGCAAAGCTACCCTAGGGAGAAATCTAGTTTGGTTGACTAAAGCTACTTAGAAAAAGTAGTTCAAACTACTTTGTAAAAAAAATGATCAAATTGACAATGTACATGTGATACGAAATTATAACAAAATATAATAAAAAAAGTCACATGCCAGCAAAAAATGCCACTCAATTGAGTTTATTGCAAAAAGTGCCCATTTGTTCACAGGTCATACATAAACCAAAAAATAAAATACCCCACTATTCATGGGAAAGTGCAAGGAATGTCAGCTTTGGTTTTGTATACAATGTCCATCAGTTAGACACCTGCCTTCCAGAAACTAGAGTCCAGGTGGGGGTATTGCAGCAAGCAGGATTACTCAGTTAGCCAGGTAACTTCTAAAATAGCATGCAAAAACGTATCTGAACATTTGTTAATAAATAGCAATAATCATTTATTGCCATGTATAACAAGCAAAAAATGCCAAATGGAATGCTTACTCCCCATTCGCTCCCGCAGTATGAATTCTAAAAGGGGGCGGGGCTGGTCAAAGGGGGTTCAATTACAGTAATGGTAAAATAAAAATAAAAAATCATTCCTTTCCTTTTATGGCCCAAAATTATTTGTAGTTTGTAGTTTCAGTAGTTAACTACACAAAAAATGGCAAAAAAGTAATTTAACTACTTGAATCACTATGCAAATATGAATGTAGTTGAACTACCAGCAAGCTACTGCAAAATGTAGTTAAACTACTAGTTTAATTACATATAGTTCACTACTCCCCAACACTGATCTTAGGTTATTCTGTAGAGTCCCATTCATGGTCGAAGTCCTGACTTCTCCCACCAGAGCAGCTTGTGAGCTCCCACACCTCAGCACCTTCAGGTGAGAGAAAGAGGGAGAGGGGAGGGCAAGAAAACCCTGCAACAGATACAGTTTATTCTGCATGTCTATCAGTACTCAGTGTTCCTGGGCTTACTGGAACACCACTAACAACAACACCGACAAAACCACTGACAACACCATTAGGAGACTAGTGAACAGTGTTAAAATAAGGTGTCAAGCAGTTTATGTCCCACTTTTTTTATTTTATCTGCATAAATTTACAATTAAAGGATGTCATTTCCACATATAGTCTATATAGATATGGCTATATATAGGAAAACATGGGTACCCGATGTTCACTGCTTAATATTTTAATAACCCAGATGATTTAATCCCCTTAAATGTAGCTATTTTTTAAGTAAATGGCTCAACATAGCTAATAATGTCAATGATATTCCATAATGAGTTTTACTTTTAAGCCTACATTCATCATGTTAGATCGGGCTGCATTGGACACGCTGGGGCCGGGCACACAGACACCTGTTCACCACGGGTCGCACCTATTGCACCTGAGTCAGAAATTGATAAAAAAAAAAAGATTCTTAAGTCTGCTATGAGTTTTTTGAGTCAAACCAAATGAGTGTGAAATTTTGAATGCGTGGTTAGGTTCACTCTTTACAAAAAACAAAAGGCACATGTAGGATACCTGGGTCAGCTGCAGCAGTCTCATTTTCCTCTAGTGTCCTGTCAGTGTCACCTTCCTTTTTTTGGCACCGTGCCACTAATTAGGGTTTCCCATTATCCGTGTGAGAGGTCCGTCAAGAGGACAAGAGCTCAGGTGTCCCCTCGCCCCGCCAGCAGCACTGACACTCTGTCTGTGTGCAGCAGTGCGCTTCTCGGCGTCCACCTTTATATCAGACCACTTCTTTTTGTTTCTGGAAAGGTCCGGCTCTCGGAGTCTGGCGGCGTTAACTGCTGCTGTGACATGTTGCCACTCAAACTTTTTATAGTTGGTGATAGCCGAACTAAGGCCACCGAACAATACCTGTCACCTCACCCTCCCAACAAGCACTTCAATTTCACACACTGTGAAATTTCTCTTTGTAGTCTTGCGGTCCGACTTTGCCATTTTCTCACACAAAGAGAATGGAATGACAAGCACATTTCTATACATATCACTATTCATGAAGGGTGTTTTATTGACCATTTATGGCTAATTGTGGGAGTTAACGGGATGGGATGTGAGGCTCTTTGATGTGTGCAAAATGGCTGATTAGGATTTATTAAGGGAAACTTGGGTGACAGAAAGCGTACACACGGTTTTATTGTTCTGTACACACAGAGGATTTCTAAATGAAGCCCCCGCTGTTACAAAATGATCGATTTCACGAAGTTTGATCAGTACTTACTGACTTAAGTCCTTATTTAACAAAAGTGATAATACTTTTGCAGACTGGCTTCTCACAGAACATGTTGCCACTGCATGAATCTTGAAACAGAAGATATTTTTTTCACAGTTTACTTGCTTTTGTTGTTATTAGTATTACTGCTGTTGTGTCTTAATTTCAATATGTAGCTGTCTTGTCCAGGTTATTCTATTACAGTAAGTCTTATATCTCAGTGGGGCTAAACTGAATAAATAAAAGTTGAATTAAAATAGACACTTTATACTGACTTTATTCCACAGGCATTAACCTGTGTAATAACCTATGGAGAAGTACACAATCTATCTGAAGTATAATAAAGGGTGTAACAACCCAATATGAAGACAAACAAGTGCATTTGCACACTATGTACTTCCATTGTGTTGTTACACCATTATAAGTACTATTATTTATTAGGACGATTTTCTTTCGGTACCTACACAGTATTATTGTGTGCTTACAATACACGTTTCTGTAGGTTAATACAAAGGTTAGTATGCTGGAATAAGATCACTGTAAAGTAAAGATTCTCCAAAGCTTCAATATCAGCACTTGACAGGGGGACATGACTCACGGAGGATCACAAATTGTGTTGACTCTGTTCTGAGTTATTTGGCGCATGCAAGACAGAGATCAATTTGGTAATAATCACTACATGATAGCATGATTTACTCAACCTCTTATGGGTCTCTGTGCTATTTAGAGTCTCCTTGAAAACAGAGCCCACACTCAGCAGAGGTTAGGGAAGTTAATCACAGTGCGTTCATGGTTTTATGGATTAAGTATGGAAAAAAAGCATACAAACAGCCTAAGTCCCAGGCAGCACCTCATCATATTTATAAGCCTATATCTATCATTCAGTATCATATAGAGGATTCAATCCGTTAACAGAGGCTTAAATGACATAACATCATTCAAAATGTACCATCATTTGTTTATGTTATGTTATATTTTGTGTTAGCAGTAGTAATAGAGTAGGTGTCACTTGTTACTTACTGTTTCGCAGCAGATTGTAGTGTCAGAGGGAGCAGTTTCAGAGTGCTGTGTCTTTGTGAATAGAACCTGACTGTGTTACCTTCATTAAAAAAGGTTATTTGTTTTACCGGTGTTGCAGTAAAGCTGTTTTGTTTTTTTTGCTGCAGTGAAAACAGGCTATGAATCATCTAAAGGCGTTAATGCTGTGCGTATGTGTATGTGGGAAGATGGGCGTACTCGTACTATAGCACAGAATTACTCACACACTCAAAGATTATTAGACTTACAACTGAGGACTTTATCTTTATTTTGATTTTCTTCATTATTATGACATTATTATCACAGCTCAGTACACTGTAATATGCGTGTATGTGATCATTATTCATTTTTCTTAAATTACTGTTTACATTGCTGAAACGTCTAAGTAATGATGATGTCAAGCTGTAGTTTTAAAATCCGCCAGGCGGTGGCAGCTGTTCACCACTCAGCTGTCTGGAATATCAACACTTGAATAGACAGTAGTCACCTCTGCACTTACAACTGAGCATAACGGATGATATTGAGTATGAATTGTGAGGTTTTTCAATCATACAGAAATACACTGTGTTCCTTTTCAATTACGCCCACTTGATCATCACCATTTATAACACAATGCATGTATGTTTCCTGCTCATTCAGTATGAAATAAAATCATGTCCACCCTTTTCGTGAGCTGAGTCATTCAGACAAGCGCACTGCTTTTTTAAAAATTTTTTTTATTATGAACTGAAATGAATGTATCACATTGGTCCCTGGAGCACAGGTCACATTACAGGAACAATAAAATACCCAATCGATGAATTCCACACATCTCATTCATTCCTTAGCAACACAGCGCCGGCCCTATACATCATCGTGTGTAAACCTGACACCATATGGAATGTGGTTGTGGACTTGAAATAGAGTCAAGCGATACACATTTGTCATGCTGGGCGCAGATGCATTGTAGCCCCCACACTGTGTGACTCATACACACACACGCGCGCATCAACACACACACACACACGGACATGTATGTACACGGGTGCACGCGTGCGCACACACACTCATAAACACTTTCACACTTCCTCCTCCCTCTCGACAAGCCCACCTCCTCTCCTCTCTCTCTCTCTCTCTCTCTCTTCCTCTCTCTCTCTCTCTCCCTCTCTCTCTCTTTCTCATGATGTGGGCCAGTGACAAATGCAGACCCCCGTCGGAGCTGACAACTGTTCGCTGGATAATGCCAGAGCGGCGAGGCAAGAGGCCATAGTTCAGGGGACGACACCTGTCTGTGTGTGAGCAGCGGCATCAGTCACACACACACACACACACACACACGAAGATGTAAGCACACATTCACCTAGAGATACTGCAAGCGCACTCATGCGTCAACACACATATACATTGACTTTTATAGGCATGTAGCAGACACATGTTCTATATATGTTTTTTTTTAGAAGTTGCTATACAAATAAAGTTATTACGTGCACACACTTCACTTTGGCAACTGACGCCAAGCTTGCGGATGTGGGAGGCCAAGGCTTTATCTCCTCTTTGAAAGCATTGACTCACAGGCTGAAGCGCAGGCAGCACCTCGCTGACAGGAGGGGAGAGATAGCAGGGCTTCCTCCCCGTCAGCTCCCGCTATCTGCTGCTAGGCCTACAGCCTTAAAACAACCCAGGACCTACATTTCTCTCATTTCATTTCTTAACAGCCTCTGCATCATAGCACAGCACAATAGAGTATAAACAAAGGGGAAAGAGAGAGGGGGATGACATGACAGGTTGACCCCCCTTTTACACCGGACATTAACATGTGTCCAGTGGTGGAAAAAGACTCAAATCCTATACTTAAGTAAAAGTAGCAATACCATAATGGAAAAATAAGTATTAGCAGTAAAATGTCCTTAAGTATCAAAAGTATAAGTACTCATTCTGAAGAACGGTTCCTTTCAGAGTGTTAAATTATTGATGCATTAACCTGTAAGAAGTATTTTAATGTTGCAGGTCTAACTGCTCCATATACTGTTGGGGAGTTTAAACTCCATACAATATTTCCCTCTGAAATGTAAAAGCAAAAGTATATGAAGTCTCACAAAATGGAAAGTAAAGTGCCAGGAGCTCAAAATTGTACTTAAGTACAGTACTTGAGTAAATGTACTTAGTTACTTTCCACCTCTGCATGTGTCATGTATCCAAATTGCGTCTAGATATGATTTTTCCCTGACATTAAAATGCATCTCTGGTCATTTTGAAATCAGACTTCCTTAGCAAATGCAAATCGCCGTTAATGTCACTTCCACTCGTAATATTTAAGTTCACTGTCTGCCTGCCTGTTACCTGTTTGATTTGTGTGCGCTTCCTGGTTGGATCTACACACAAAAGTTTATTCCCTTTTATGCAGCTGCTATGTGCGGATTGGAGATACGGTGCATTTTACTTTATCGTTTGAGTGATTGGATCTGCAATGCGTCTTGCGTGCATTTACACCTGGATCTGCTGTGTCCACTCACCCAGGATGCATGTTAATGCCAGGTGAATAGGGGGGTCAAGCTCATGACTTGTAAAGCAGCCTACAGTAGGTGTCATTGCCCCGTAACACACTGCAGCGCTGCGTGACCCAGCCGCAGCCGGAGCTGTCTGATCCCTCAGCGGACACACACTGAAGTTTGAAATGGATTGAGTATCTACTGTAGCTTTACACAGTTTTTTTAGACCAGTGTGTTATGGCCTGCAGCACTACTTTCACAGCTTATCGAGTTTGGACACGATCACTAATATTGTATCCTTCCACTGATCGACCCATGATCTAAAGTAGCTTTTCACTGTTGGCTGGGTCAACCCAAAACTGATTCTAAAGTACCTGCCCCCCTCCAATCCCCCACCCGTTCATCATACACACACACACACACACACACACACACACACACACACACATGCAGACTGTCTGTCCTGACCAAATAAGCGGTTTGACATTGATCTTGCCCTATCCAGAACACCAAAAGTTCACCTATTTGGCCTTCTCTCGATTTTCCCATTGGCCATATGCTGCATTTGTATCGGTTCCAGCTCTCCTTCATGCCTGAGGAGAACTTTTGCTGTACATCAGCTGTTCTACAATCAATTTCTGCCTGACCCATCTTGGGAGCGAATTTTCCGCTCAATCCTAATTATGCAGGCGCACACCTGCGTGTATATTAGGTTGGGCGTGTATCTCATGTGTGTTTACAGGAGATCGTAATAATGAATTCATGAGGTCATCCATTAATCTGTCAGTCATGGGATGAAAGTGGCTGAGCCCGAGTCTTCACCGCACACTGTAGATCAGAACAGACATGGCAGCGTGTGTGTGACATGCCGGCTCCCGCACAAGACCTGCATACAGAGGAGCCGAGCCGGATTTTATTGGAGATGTTAAGAGCCGTGCGCTCACTCTGGAGCAAGACAGCACAAACACAGAGTGTGCACGTGGACACTAATACACTTGCACACACGCAGACACAAAGACAACCCCCCCCCCCCCCCCCACACACACACACACACACACATACAGACACACACACACACGCTCACAAACACTCACACACATCACACTACTCTTTCCCTTTGCCGAGGAGGTTGTTGCCAAGGCTCAGAAGGAGCGAGCTGATTGGCCGCCTCTGCTCATCACCGGAGGAACTCACCAGCCGGATTGGCTGGTTCCATAAAGGAATCTTTTGAACTTGTTTTCCCATCTCCTCCTGTACCAACCGCTGGATCTCTCATTACACTCATTATCACCATGCACTGCTCATCCACTTTAATTAGCTCAGCTTCACAGTAGCGTTTTCTTTTTTTCTTTTACTGCTTTTATTGTAGCAGACAAGGTACTGTAAGGTGAACAAAGGGGAGAAAAAATCATTTCCCTGTACTGATCTATCTACATTATCATATGAATGATGCTAGGTATTTCAGTAAGAAATGATCACAACACGACATTGATTCCCTCTAGTCATTTTCTAAAGGAGGTGAAGAAGGGCAGTTGCCTGAGGAGTGATATGCAGGAGTAATACTGTATATATGCAGCACTAGGATATAATCACAGAACAGAGTAAAAATCCTTTGTAGAGTATCCAGCATAAGCAGCACACACAGACACTTTCCTTGTCTGCGGTTTATATCCGCTGATAAGCACCAATGACAAAATATGTCCTCGGCCTCGGGGTTGAGCGTGTTCCTGTGTGTCTGCGCATGTGTGTGTGCGTGTGCGTGCGTGCGCAAGCAAGCCGTGAGCTGCTGAGCACACGTGTGTCTGCATGCATGACTGTAAGCATGTGTGCAGATGACTGTGTCTGTGTGTTTGCGTGCCTCGCGCTTGTGGCTGTGTGTGGCTGTGCATGTTTCGAGCACGCTGCGATGTATGTGCTGAATTAAACAAGGTCACTCAGTGCAAGGCTGACTGCTGTGGCAGCCCCCACAGTCACTCCCCTACCACAGGAACACCGGCTCCATGCACAGAGATGGTGTAGTGGTTAACATCCCCCGCCTCTGGAAGCACATGAAGAGATTATTTCCAAAATGAGATATATCCACCGACTGAAAAAAATGTGACACCATTACAAAATGATCGCTGGCATGAAAGCAAAACTGCCTATGGATTACTATTAAAGGTATGTTTGCTTAAAAGATAATAACATTTTAGATGATATATATACATATAATCAGCTGATTTTTTGAAATGTTTAACAATAAACGCAACCTTTTATTCCAAAATAGCCAGCATTTTTGGAATGAAATCCTTCCGATGTAACTCCTGTATCTCCTGTGTCTCCCCTTCTCTGCCCCCACCCTTACAGCCTACTATCTCAATAAAAAAGCATATATTAAGTGGAGTGGAGTTGTGTGATGGAAATACCATCCCATGCGGCAGCAGCCTCACCCTCTCCAATAGGCAACCTTATCATTATCGCTCGTCTTCCAGTAAAAACGAACAGAGGACCACAAGCTAAGAAGAAGCCAATTATTGTCAGTTAGCTGTACGCCATATATCTGTCATTCCTTTTACTAGGCATTCAGGGTTCAAATGTATTCCATCATCATTTTTTACAAGGGCCGGCGAATGCGTTGATGTTATTTATAGGCAGCCGTTTCCCTTTCCATCAGCGCTGTCACCCCTCGCGTGTTTACTGCACCTCCTTGTTCACCTCTCCTGTGACAGCAAGCTGGGTTTAATAATAGGAAATATTTCAGTTTTCACTGTAAGTACCTGTGTAGTCAGTGTGTGTAGATTTGCTCTTTTTCAGTGTCAACAGCGAGATGTGTGAAAAGCTGCTCTTAATGAAGCTCTTCCCTGGAGCATGCTATGCATTAACACATATAGAGTATTCTGGATCGATCAAATCCTGCAAAGATGGTTAGGAAATACAAGAAAAAAATCTGTCATTTGTCACATCTATTAGGCATTCAATGAATTAACATCTGAGAGGTAAGGCTAGAGGCGCAGAGACAAACATGTTAATTACATACAACGTGATTGCGCTGCATACCTGATTTATTATGCCTCCTTTCCTCGGCTTGTGAATGTGTGTGTGTGTATGTGCATGGATATCTGTCAGGTACTGTGTGTGTCTATGTGTCTTTTGTGTGCATTTATGTGTGACCTGATTTGATTGCGTTGTTGGAGCAATGACGCTCCGAGTGCAAATTTGTCTGACAGCAACATCATTGCTGTCTAATACAAGACAAGTCAGAGATCTGAAATCTGCTGCAGCCCAAAGAACTATTTGTCATTTCTGAATACTGTTAAGCAAGAATATTAAAATCAGAAACATAATTGCTTTTATTTTCCGAGTGCAACCGGTGCACAAGGACTTTGATGTGATTAATTGGTGCTGACAGATTACAAGACAGTTACACAATACAGGATTAACAAACTAGGTGCAGGACAAAACATAACAGGATTTAGCCAGATCCATACCACTCTTTCACTCCATCACCACTTCTGAGCCATCAGTGGCTAACAGAAGGTTTACTATGGATAATAATAATACAAATAATAATAAATTGTATTTGTATAGCACTTTTCAAAACAAGGTTATAAAGTGCTTTGCAATACAAAATAAGAAATACAGCACAAGGCAAGGTTATAAAGTGCTTTACAATACAAGATAAGATAAGATAAGAGATACAGCACAGGCAAAAACCAAATAAAAGACAATAAAAAGAATAAAACAGTAAGAAAGAAAGACAAGAAAAGGGGTAACAGAATAAAACCCTATGAAAAGATGAGTGACCGTGTAAGTTATCTTGCTTTTCCTGCATTTGATACCTCTCACTTCTGTTTTTTTTTTACTGTTTCATGAGCTTTTGGCACTTTTTTGTGCCAAGGATACGCTTGCAGAACCACTGTTCCACTTTTACCAATATCCTTACTGAACTGATGAAGGGTGACTGAAGTGCAACTGAGTAAGTGACAGGGTTATTACTCATTCTTCACGGTGAGCGGTATCGGTGCGGTTCGGCTCACAGTTCGGGAGAGAGGTGTTGTTCGGCCCTCTGTCTTGTAAGACCAAACGCCTCTGCCGACTCTCGCTCTCTGACATGGTTAAGAGGGCGAGCGAGCGTGGAGGCAGAGAGGTCAGTGACAGAGCCTGTCCTCTCTCTCAGGATAAACCCTCTTTCTCTGTCTGTCACCTTCCATTTCTGGTGGTCCCAGGCAGCATGTCTCTTGGCTCTCACGGTGTTGAATTTGTGTGCAACAGGTCACTGTGTCTGTTCACAAAATAATGTACCTTGTACCACTGTTGAACTCTGAATCCCACAGACGCACACTCTCACAGGCTCTATCTTGATATAAGTGGTTAGAAATTCACATGAGACTCGATTTTTTATTTCATTACAAAGAATGAACAACCCACAGCGCCAAAATCTGCCATTTTCCTTTTCCTATATTGGATGTTTCAAAAATACACATTTTTACATACATTATTAATACTCACTGTATTATTATTTCGTTAAAACAGTCTTTAAGTTAATAATGACTACAATTATACAGCTTTGTTTTTCATTATTATTATTATTATCATTATTAAAAATGGTATAACTTCTTTACATCTGGGGCCAGATGTAGATTCAAGACTAAAAATCTGTATATGTACCAAATTGAAAACATGCATACACAGTGTTTTCTTCAGATTTACAAAACCCCCGAAAATGGTGTATGTATTCTTTTTGTGTATACGCATCATTTATGCATCTGGCCCCTGGTATTTTGTCTTTAATGTTTTTTGGTTTGCCAATTTCCTGTAGCTACGCCCCCGACAGGCAATGCAAACAAAAAAAGACTTTGTGTTTACTTCTTGGCAAAAGCAGAAACTGTCCAATGTACAGAAGTCGGTGCTTGTTGTTGTTGTGCAGAAAGTGCTGTGGTAAGATTCGCCTGATGGGCTTCATGCAGAACCAGAGCTGCTCCTCCTAGATGTCTGTGGAGCACAACACAGTCTCATAAAATTTTATGAAACACAGATTATGTGTTGTGAACAGGAATTATGTGAAGATTACGTTCATCCACCACCAAAGGTTTATGTGACAATGGCAAGAAGTGGACACACCATTTCTATCTCTTTATCACGTGAAAAGGTTAACAGTTAAGGTTGGGCAACGAAAATGTTTTTATTGAGGTTAGGGTCAGGTTATGGTCATGGCTTAATGAGATAAAACAAAAGAAGAAAAAAAAACAAAAACACTTCTTTGCATGAATTGAGAATTGAACCCTGGAGTTGAAGGCCACCGCCCCGACTCTCCACTACAATATTTCAGTGCCAGACTACTGCCTGTAGTCATGTGTCCTTTAAATAATCCTTTTGTGGTGGGAAAACATATTTCTATCACTTGCACAGAGCACGTATTTGCATTTTAAGACAAAATGAACATGGAGGCCAGGCTCCAACAGTTGTATGTTCATCATTGGCAGTCAGAAGTGTACATGGCTTTCCTTCATTGTAAAGAAAGAAAAGGATTCTTAGAGGCAAACTGCATATTGTAATATGTTTGGCTTTTGGTGCGCTTTTGTATTTCGACAATGAGCCGCTCCTGTGTGGCCGTGTAACTTTTCCTCCCTGACTCTCATTTTTCATCATCATCATCCACATTGATTTTCAGAGATAGATCATCATTTAAAAAAAGGGAGAATTAGGTCTAATATGAATGGATCCACATGTAGGTGGTGTTCCTCCCTAAATTCAACTTATTCAAGGTAACATTGGATCCTGTGTACTTCTCACTTAAGCAGAGAGCTAGACCAGTTTTGATATTAGTAAGCCAGTCCTGAACCCTAATTGGTTTTCAAAAAGGTCCTCCATTATAAGAAATGTACTTCCTTCTGAATAGCCCATCATGCACATGGCTCATGCTGATTCCTCAAGAATTTGTCCAGAAATGTTGTTTGTTCTCTACAAACATCCAGTTCTGTCCTGTTCCATCTTTATCACAGGTTATCTTGCCATTTTGGGTAGTGAGAATGCATTTGCACATATCAATTTTCAGAGAGTTACCCTGTTGATCCCATCTCTGTTGCTTAGCAAAAGGCACATTTGTCCCACAGTGCCATAGATCCAGAGCTAATATCATGTTCCTGTAAATGACTATAGCTAGATTAGCTGCTGGATTAACGCTATGGGGGTCATCTTTGTACCAAAGCTGCATCTCAGCTACTTTATCATCAAATACTGAAAATGAGCACTTTCTCTCTTTTTGATCCAGCAGTTAGTACCTGGTAAGGTTGAGCAGAATCTTTTTTAATAATATGTGGTCTGTTTCTTTTGTGCCTCACAGAGCAATGTGTTTTTATTCATAAAAGCATCTTCCTTTATAATAATGCTCATTTTTTTCCATTTGATTGGGTTTAGCAGGTGTGTTGACAATTTGAAAACACCATCATTGTTGATGTCAGCTTTTAATTCCCTGTTAGGGCCCCTAGATTGTGGAATGACCTGCTGTAGGAACTCAGGCTAGCTGAATCCATATCATCTTTTAAATCTCTGCCTTGACTGGCTTTTATGTTTTTTTTTTAACTGTCATGAGTAATTCTTGGGGGATTCTTGTGTGTTTAGCTCTTCAAAGCCTCAAGCCAACAAGCAGGCACTATACTTTCTGGAGTTTCCTTCAGGGTGCAAACCCATGGTACAGATAAGCACTTTGGCCTGTGTCCTTCACCCTCTTGAATACATCATTTTCTCAGTTGCTCAGTTCAGCCAACTTAGCCAACTCAAACGATATATCGCTGGTGACAAGCGCGTCATTCTCCTGGCTGCAGGTTCAATATGAAGGTTGTCAACCTGTGTTAAATCAGCTGATCCTGCTGTACAAGAGATGCCGCCTGGTTCAGAGTATTGAAGATTACACCATAGCCCTTCCCGTACAACCAAGCACCTTTGCTGTATGTGGAATTCTCTGTCTACATACCAAATTGTAACATAGGTTAATTTCATCCTCATGAACAGGAGCTCCTGTTACTGTGTCAGAGTCCATGGTGACAGAACCTGTATCCACCACGTGTGTGTTGTTTCCAGCGGTAACTTCTACACCATCAGTAATAACTGTGCCATTCACTTTATGTAACCTTGAGTGGTGCAACCTAACACAAGTGCCTCCATGTCTGATGAATATCAGCCCCTCTCCCATCCTGTCCAATTACCACTCCTGGACCTTTCCACTCTGCACAGTTCATAAATTTATAATACACTTTGTTTCCATTTTCATATTTCTCATCTGTAGGTCGTAGCTGCTTGTGCAAGGCTCTCCAGATCCTTTCAGAACATTTTGCTTCTGTGTATGTTTTCCTTGCTGCTTGCACTGCAGAGATGTGCCCTCCAGAACAGGATTATCAACTAACAGAGATTAGTGGCCAGTCAAGGGGTGTCTTACAGTCACAACCATTACATTGCTTCATTTTGAACAGGATCTCTATGAGGGTTTGGTTGGGTCTCTCCAAAAGGCCATCTCAGTGTTAAAGTGTTCAGCCATGTCTTTGATTTCTTCATTATTGAACTCTCCTCCGTTATTGAAGACTTCTCAGAGAATGAATGACATGCCTGACAATTTCTAACAATGTGAAGACACCACCCTCCTGGTTCTAGTTCATGTAAGTCAACTGCAGCCATGTGACTGTACTTGGAAGCCACTGGCAGACCAACAGCAGATTTACAGTAGGTTTTGGCTTGCTGTACCTGGTACATATCTGACAGGTTCTTACTATCTCTTTCAGAATGGCTCTCATCATCAGTAATCAGTGAGTTTTTCAACTGACGTATGCCCAAACTGCTTGTGAAGCTTCACTAGAACTTTGTACTTTTCCTATTCATGCTCTCAGTCACATATTCTGATCCTCATCTCTGCTGCAATTGCCTAATATATTAACACAGTAGTGGCCTGAGGATCTAAGCTCAAGTGTCACTGGCTTGAACATAATTGCTTTATCGTTTTCAGTATATAGAACTGCTCCAGCTCTCTTCAAAGAGGCTTTGCTTAATAACAACAGTGTGTCTATTGGGACTACTTAAGTCTCTATGTTACACTTGGATTCGGCTAGGATTTTAACCCTCTTGTGGCATGTATCATTTTTCTATCTCTAAATCGAAATGCCCTGTTACTTGAATCATGTTTCAGCTTATCGCTGTCCCTGTGATTAAGCTCACTTACATAGTTGTCGAGCCACTTTTCCCAACACACACTGCTTGTGCATGCTGCCAGTTACTGCAGAGCCTGATGACTCAGCCACAACAATCTCGCCTCAGACTCCTTAGAAAACAGCGTGATGTTACACTCCTCAACTTCGCCTGGACTGCGTTGTCCTTAGTCATATTCACATGTTGATTCTTATGTGGGTAGTCCTTTGCCCAGTGTAAAGTACAAATAGCACACTTTGATCTACTACCATTCTTCCATTCCTTCCTATTTCCAGGTAATAGCCCGGCGACCTTGCTTGAAAATTTTGGGACCGCAACAAGTTACCATCACGTTTACTCTGGGGAAAATATGTTGCTTCATTACTCACTTGTATTTACGGGCGTTGCTGTGTTGTCCCCAAAAATCCATTTGAGGGCAAATTTCAGGATGCAAATGTAAGCATTGTGTCATCTCTCTATTTAACTTTAACATTTTCAGCATCAATTAAATTCAACTGTTGTTCCTATTCTATTGTTCTGAGTGCTCAGAAGCTGTTGGTAAAAGGTTTTCATGTAATCTCAGTGTTTAGATGCATTTGCTGAAAATCTCAAGATTTCTCCATTCTGGTTCCACCTTTGTTGTTTCTTAAAAGTTGACTTGTCAGATATTCCAACACCTCCTTAGTGTAAGAGGTGAAATGTCAGTCCATACGTCACAGTTGTGCTACATTTGAGTGTTTTAATTCAACAACCCCTCCCTTGGAGGCACCTAAGTAGCAGTCATGATGTGAGAACACTTTTAATGAAGAAATAGTTGTGCTTACCTGGGAAATAAGGAATTCAGCTTCTTTTGCGGCCTTACCTTTATTTTCTGGAATTTTGTGCAAAGTCAAATGCCCATTATCCACAAGTAAAGTATACAGTATTCTGAAATGCAGTATTTAGGAAATGTTCTGCTCTCCATTCATGTTTTCTTTTTAATTTTTAAAGGGGAGTGGACGGTTCACTTATCTTTGAGTATTTTTATTCTTTATTTAGACAGTAGAAGAGTAGCAAGGGAAGCACAGGGAAAACAGGTGGGAAACAGGACAGGACTCGATCCCAGGCCAGCAGGGGCACACGTGGTTATGTTACATTTTGTTGTACATTTACATGGCTCAGGCTGGATAAGGCATCAGGAATAAAGTAAAAAATACATCAAGCTTTTTCTGAATACAGGGATGGTTTATAGCAGCCTTAGCTAAATAAATCAGAACATGTAGCTTTTCCAGTTTAAACTGTAACTTTTTATTACAAAAAAAGAGAGCAAATGATACATTTTGCATGGCATTCTAGACATGATGCATTAATGGATGATATTCTATAAATATAATAGTACTCTGATTAACATATCAGTCTTGTTGGCTGAGCTACTGTAATGCTTGCTTTTCAAACATGGAAAAGTGGAGCATGGCTGACAATGGGTCTGAGGGGAATGTATAGCATGCACTGAACTGCACCAGTATACCCCCTATAAGATTAAAATCAAGGAAAGGCCTTCTTGATTTTTATTGAATGTGTGTCGTTGATGTCATCATCTTAGCCTAGATGTTGGGAATTATTGGAAACAGGTGGGGAGCTTGAAACTGGGACTAAGTTTTCACTTAGGTAAGGTATTGGTTGTGTTGGTTGTGTAATTCTCTTTATCTTCAAAAACATGATAGATGTACCTGCCTGAGGTACCAAAATGGGCTTTGCAATCATCAAATGACATTTATAGCAGAAGCTGGAGATGACATATTGGAGTATTGGATTGGAATCAATCTTTTTAAGATTTGGATAAACATCCGTGACATAGTCCTCATCTAATGAGGGTGGCCAAAGCTTCCACAACACTTCTGTTAAACTAATAATCCACAACCTTGCTGAGATGTCATCCCATTCTTCCACTTCTTCTGAGATGACGTGAACGCAGCATTAGCTCAGCCAACCTTGGATGTTTTTCTGAAGGATTTCCATTTTGGTTTCCATTTTGTCTCGCATCCTAGGTACATCAACAACATGAGCTGCATTGGCTTGACTTCCTGGATTGGTATCTTCGGTATCTCCCAGTATCTGGCTTCGTCTCAATGGCGTCATCTTGTTTGCTGGTTTTGTTTTTTTCCCATCCATTACATCAAGAAGGAGCAACAGAGCCCATTGATTTATTTCACAGTCCAATTCCTCTTCAATATTCTGCTGTTCTGCCATCTCCCTCTGACACCCAGCTGTAGACAATAGCAGAGCAAAGATGACATGATATGAAGGCTTGAAGAAGACTTTAGACTCTCAGATCCGTCTCGCTGAATGAACTGCAGCTGGGCATCCAGGCAACAACCAATCCACACTGTCGCTGTATTGATTCATCAGGACCAGAGTTATGATAGACTTTAGGTTATGTAGCTTTTATGAGGAGCAGGTAAAGATATCATCTGGGTTAAGTAAAATCCACTAAACATCTCACCTCACTACCAAAGGAGTGAGAAACATTTTGATTAAAGCTACTTAGGTAAGAAAGTGATGAAGAAGCTGAATGGGGGTGTCAAAAAAAGAAAGAAAGTCCTTTCAAAGGTCAATGTCAAACATATTACAGTCAGTATAATAAGAAACATAAAATTGAAGTCAAACTGTGGCTAAGAAATTCAAGGCAATGTGAGATGAATTAGCATCCGAAGCAGAGCATAGAATTAAGCAGATTGATGACATTCACGCTAAGAAACAGAATTAACTCAGAAGGGGTAAACAATCAGATCAGCACTGTTTACTTCTAAAAAAAAAAAAAAAAAAAAAAAAAAAGGTAAGAATGGGAACACAGTGAATGAGGCAGGCAACACTAGGCACACTCAATCAATTCAAGACAACAAACGAAACTCTCCACTTCACACAATAACAGATATACGGGGAAAAGAAATATCACAAAGCCATGGTTGAAAAAGTACATGCTGATCGAAATTAAATTGGGGTATGATGAAAATGTTGGAGAGTCATAAAGAAATTCATGAAAGGTCCCAAACATTTGCAAAAAAGTCAAAAGTACTGCAGAAAACGTATACTCATTAGGTAAAATGAGAAGGGACAGTGGTAATATTGAGAAAATGTTTGATGATAGGAAAAGTTACTAGTCTATAAGTTGAAAGAAAGAAAAAGCACCCAGACAACATTCCTTATACACAACAAACAATTCATCCCCAACATTATTTCTGGAGCTTAGATTTGTAACTCAGTGGCAGGTTGGTGGAACACGACTTCATACTGAACAACAAATCACTGAAGAAATAAACGGCTCAGAAGAATGATCATTAATCTTAAAAATGTTGATATATACTGGTTCACCGAGAATTCCCCCTGCATGACTCGTTTTGGTAACAATTTGCCTTCCTGCTTCAAACTTACTATAGGTAAGTATAAAGAATGGTTTTCTGCCATTTCAAATCAGCAATGTTATGTGGCATTGGAGAATTATTATATTTACTAATCTTACATATTAGGGTTAGGGTTTGCATTGTTAAAAAGGCAGGTAAAACCATCAGATAGTGATAAAATACATTTTTATGCAAACAATCTGATGTACAAGTCTTGTCTTTTATTAAAGGGCATGAAGACATCAAATTTGACCTTAAACAATAGAATGTGACATGTTATTTTCACCACTTGCTATCAAAAAGTAAATAAATAAATAAGAAAAAGTGAAGAAAGATCCAATATTTTCATAACATTAAATACATTCAAGGCTCTGGGTTCTGATAACTGGAGGCTGCATGTTGTGACACTCAGCAAATAGCTAATGTGTACCAGGGTCAGCAGTGTCAGTCTTAAAGATGCAAAGTAAAACACTTTCTCATTAATACTGTATGCTGCTGTGAAAATAGCTGAAATGACAATATCAGTGCCTGCCAAAAACAAAACAAAACAACAACAAAAACAAAAACGCTAACTGGCATTGTCACAAAATAATAATCCCAGTGATCTGCTTTCTGCTTTAATTTGGTACCGTTTGTTCACAGGCACAATTCCCAGTGAAAAATACCTTCTGGTTAGACAATATCTTAAGCTTCAAAAGCAGCCGGAAGGGGAAATAAAATATGCTAATAGACAGCAGCTCACATCTGCTGTAGAAAATAGTGCCAATTGTCATTATCACTATTCATTTGACAATGATATAGAGAAAATTCATAGGTCACTGTAAAGCAGATGTGTCACACTAATAAGCAGTGTGGTATTAATGTAACTAAATTTTTCTCTATATTGTGCGCTAACTATGTGTGTAAATCATATGATAGCCTAATGACTGTGTTAATCAAACAAAGAAATGATTGTTGTAATGCTAAAATATGGAGGGAGATTCGCAATTCACTTTGATGTCTAGAGGGCAGAATGACAACAGACATGAAAGGGAACAGAGTTTTTGTCCCAGTATTTCAGTGAATCAGTTGATAAAGCATGTATCCTGTCTGAAAAGTTTTTGGTCTAGATGGAGCGATGCCTCTGCTCCTTGTTTGGACACGGCCAGTTTGCATCCGGCCATCGTTAGTCCCAGACTGAGGCGAAGAGAAATGCTACGTTGAAGTCTCCCAAATGAGAAGTTGTGCAAAAATGCAAACCTTTACATCCCTGGGAGCAGAGTTACCATGGCGACAAGGGCTTTCCGTGCAGTGATGGTTGACGCAACAGTTCCCCATGAGCTATATGAAGACTAATAAAAAGTTAGTTATAAACTTATGATTTCTGGGAATAAAAAGCATTTCATGTTACCTTTCTTTTCATCTCACATATTTTTCTGATTTATACAACTGACAGTATTGTTATTTTTCATGTCCTTGAAAATCAAATCTATCACAGCTGCCTCTGCTATAGTAAAGAGAACTGATTAAGAAATTCCTGCGTGATTGTCCAAGAGCTATAATATGATATAATAAATATTTCAATCAGGAGAGACTAGGATGAATGCTCAAATGAAAAACTTTATTCATGACATGAAACATGATGGAAACTTTGGCGTAAGCTCCATGGAGGAACTCCTCCCATTGGTGAAGTTAGGAGTACATCCGGGACGGGTGTAGGAATTAGGACGTCCCCCTGGGGAGTTCCTCTGGAGCCGGGACGCTGGTGGTGATGGGTGGAGGAGGGATGAAGGAAAGCACAGCGACTGGAATGACAGCAGCATACTAGATCTGAGAAGCACAACAGCATAGTAGGTGACGTGTTTATACTCCTGACACTTAGACAATTGGTTCTCTGAAAAAGAGAGGGAAGTGACGGCTAACTCTGATTGGTTCTCTGGAAAAAAGGGGGAGAGTGTTTGTCAACTCTGGATAAAGAGAAAGCATGAATGAATGAATGATTTAGGTAGTCTTCCTGATTGAAATTGCGTAATACTTCACTTGTTTTTATGATCTCTTACATGACAAGTACAGGGACTGTTGTTGTTACAAATGTAACTTTGTTTTCTTCATTATATTTACATTTACTGTAAAAAAATTTAGATAGCTTGATTGAACTAGTGTATGAATGTGAAAGACTTGCCAATTTTTATACCTAATGGAAAATAATCATTGTATAAGCAGCAAGGAATTACACATTTTGAACAAGACCTCCGATTACAAATAAAATCTGGAAAATTATATTTTATCCATTCATTGATCAAATGATATGAATTTGAATCATTCAATTACATTTTTCTCTTGTTCAGTATCATTCATTTGACTTTTCCATCCTTGATATGGACAGTAAACACATGTCATGTTACTTTATGATTCTTTCAGATCTCTCAAGTTGTTTTTTCCTGTATCACCTCAAGAAGATGAAAAGATCACCAAACATACAGTAAAATATAAGAGCACTACACATGCTGTTTTCCATAAACTCAACCTGTCTTGCTATCACAATGTATGAATTCAGGTAGACGGCCCATTTGTTTTGTCTTTTGTTCACTAGACAAGTTACACAGACAGATACAGTGGTGCGCACAGACCTTCACACGGGCGGAGTGAAAAGAAAGTACAAACAACAATGGATCACACGAGCATTCAATCAATTTAAAGGCCTTCTGTCTGGCAGACGCAACCGAACTAGACCAAAAGTTTCATTATTCAATATTCACCCTTCGGTAAAGAATTTAAATCTGTCATTCAAAAATATTGGTACAATCTGACCCTGCACTCCTCGTATTGTGTTTCAGAGAACCTCTCAATTTGAGAAACATGTAGGTCAGAGCTGATCGCCCACCGCTCCCTCAGTCTCACTTTTTACAGAACATTCCTCCAGGCAATTATAGATAAGCAAACTGCCAACAATGTCATTTTACATATAAAACCACACTACCTTCAATCACTCACACACAGGCAAGACAAGGGAGGGATTACTAGCAATACTAATAATGTAATTTACATGCTTAAGTGTTCATGCGGCCTCGTCTACATTGGAAAAACCACTAAACCGATTAAAACAAGAATATCAGAACAGAGATAAGGAGCCGTGATTGTAGAAGCCCAGCAGCTGTTCATTTTACACAAGCACATCATAATCTTTCTTCCCTCACATGGCCGTTGAACTGGTCAAATGTCCCCATCGTAGGGGAGATGTGAATTCGTTACCACTGAAGCTTCCTGGACTTACACATCCGATTTACACTTTAGAGCCCAGAAGCGTAGAGGATAGGAGTTAGGTTCATTTTCCAATTAGTTTTTAGACATGTCATTACCTGATATGTCATGTCTGAATCAAGTTGTGGAGGATAACTGTGTATACATTGTGAATGCAGTTCTTTACCTGCCATGATATTTTGCAATGAGATATATATTGTAAATACTGTAAATTTCACAATGTATTATTGAGTATACTATATTTGAATGTGGTGATTTATATACACCATGACCAGTGATGTTTCTTTGACTTATCATGTGACCTGCCTCAAAGGCTTTTAATGGAGGTGCCGTTCATTGCCTTTCATGTCTGACGAAGAGCATAATGGCTCGAAACGTCGCTAAATAAATGTGCAAATGGAAATAGTAAAGTGTGTGGACTTTTAATTTTTCATTGTCTTTTTAATTTGACACCTGTGTAATACTTGGATCTGCGTGCGTTTGAGTAGTTTTTCATTACATTTGAAATCACCATCAAGGGTATCAAGTTAAGAGATTACGTCTAAACTATTCTAATCCATACTCTAAGACTTTGTATATGGCTTATATGGGGAGAAAAAAGGGTTGAAACAAAGTTTACTCGATTGCACATCCAATTGATTTGCATTTCCCAGCCTAATACACCAACCGAGGAGCATATCTTGTGTCTTATGCATAAATCAACAAGGATAATCACATTATGAAAATCAGGTTGATGAGGCGCTGCTGCCTCTCAGCCAAAGAACCCAGGAGAATGTGCTTCAGTCAGAGAAATTAGATCCCTGACAAAATAAAGCTCAGCTGATGAAGTATTTCAGGTGCCAGGAACTGTCGGTCGCGGAATATAATCAACCAAATCATAAGTCTCCGTTGTCACAGTGCCTCACTCACTCAGTCGCGAGATGTTAAAACCACATCCAATGAGAGAGCGCTCCTCTCAGCCAGTCAATGAGTCGCTATGACAACGGCTCTTGACAAGGAAAATCGGGTTTGATGTGTTGAAAAAACAGCTCTCCGCATCAAAAGGGCCTGCTTACAGACTGAGCCCCTCCTGAAGACATCCGTAAAGCAGCCCGTCCACTCACTGTCCACGATGACGGAGCTTGTAAATGTAATTCAGATCATCCGTTTCCATTTTGTCAACGTGTCAAAGGAAGAGCTTATGAATAAAACGTCTCATTGCATATTCAGAGACAATGAGCATCAGTGTCAATGGGAAGTGATGGCGGTGGGACGAGGATCCCTTCATCTATTAACCCCTGGACGGGTGGCCGTGAACCCAGGACCCCCACAACTCATTACCGATGCCTTCTAATTAGTCTTTTGGTTCACTTAGATCCCATACCTTGTTATTCACCACCACGGCTTCCTTGCCCTTTGGAAATTGCAAAATCATTTCTTCTCATGCCGTGATTTACAGTTATTGCATGCCGAGGCCAGGCGACGTAATTTGGAGATGAAAATGAGCAGGGACAGGAGGAGAGTTCAAGTCTGTAACTCATTTTCACCTTCACTTCCTCCTCCTCTTCCTCCTCCTACATATGAAAGTAATAACTCAGTCTTTGTGTCCTCAGCTGACTACGTAGCCTTGCGTTAAAGCATCATATCAACAGACATGTTAGTCTCAAGGTTGTCCTCAGTGCTGAATATGAACCTCAATAAAATTGATCCACACATATCTTGGCCAATGACAGATGGCTGTTGGATAACAGTTGAGCTCTCGAGGACGCCAACCCAAGAGTCCTCAGCTCCAGCCTGGAAATTTGCACATCAAAAACGTGTTGGCAACATTTATATTCAGCTAAAATTGCACAGCAGTGCATTTTCGGTACATTTTCAGTCTGTCCTCCAACCGACACACAGGAGGTTGTTCTGCAATGCAATTCCGGTTTGAAAATGCACTTAAAGTTGAATAATAATAAGAAAAACTACCCCACAGTGAAGATCAAATATAACTGCAGTGTTCATTTTCCGGTAAGGTATTGTGCAGAGAGTGCTAACTGTGTAGGATGTCTCATTCAGCAGAATCAATGAATCACTGAGATCAACAAAGACGTTACTAAGGCCAAGCAGGAGGTGTGTTTGCTGTTATTTGTGTGTGCCTGTCTGTATATAGGCTTGTACTGAAATCACAAGTGTACTTACAAGTGGAACTGCGCACATAGGTGTGCATGGTTTCCGTCTGTAGACATGTGTCTTCGCCCCGTGAGCATGAGCCTTACGCAGAGCTCGTCATAGGTTCCTGTAATACCGTAATGGTCTCCCGTCTCCCACTCAGCACCCCACTAAATCTCGGCACAGCTCCCTCCCCAAGGTGGATGTCAGCCTCAGTACTTGTGAGTAAAACCTTGGACCCGGCGCAGTGGGGCCAGTAAACATGGATGATTTGCTCTCACACACCTTGAAACCACCCGACCTCATCCCCGGGGCTGGGAAAGTGAGAGTGCATGAGAGAGAGAAAGAGAGATGGAGAGACAGAGAGAGAGAGAGAGAGAGAGAGAGAGAGAGAGAGAGAGAGTGGAATGGTGATAGAAAAGAAGAGGGGAGCAAAGAAGGGTCAAGGCAACATGCAGACTGGGGAAAATTTAAACAAATAAGCCGAAAGTGTGTTTTGGTGGAAGGCAAGAACAGAGATTCATTTACCTATGTGTGTTTGTGTGTGTGTGTGTGTGTGTGTGTGTGTGTCTGTGTAAGAGCATAGGACAAGAGGGGTGGAGTGGATAGAAAGAGGCCTCTGCTCAAGGAGTTCTGATTACTCACCTGGTGCATGTCTGTGTTTAGCAGTGTGTGTGTGTGTGTGTGTTTATGTATGGTTTGATTACTCGCCCAGTGAAGTGGTCCAAATCAGATACTGAAGAGAGACAAACACCTGATCCTCTCTAATTGTATTAACTCCTCCCAGGGTAGGGCAGGGCCACACACACACACACACACACACACACACACACACACACACAGACACACACACAAGCATGTACGCACACAGGCCTGCTAGGCTCTGACTCTACCCGAAAAAGTATTGACATTTATTACCAGAATCCCCTGGAAGCGTGACTCCTGATTGATCACAGCAATGGACGGCACGGCCTAAGAATAGCTGCATGACCACAGGGAAAGAGTAATACAATGAGGGTTAAAAAGCCAAGAAGTGATATCAGGCTCACATAGACGAGGATGTGTGGAAGTGTGACTGACGGATGGGGGCAAAAAGAGCGGATGACAGAGTCAAGCCTGTATGAGCCAACAATAATCTGACAATAATCAAACTAGGAGAAAATGGTATTCTCTTCGCTTGGCTGGATACAGAACAGTAGTAATGTCCTCATGGAAACACTGATCCATCTGCAGTTAACTCAAAGCCTTTTGCCTTTAAACCAAATCCGGCCTGTGTGTGTGTGTGTGTGTGTGTGTGTGTATTGGAGAGGAGCAGCCTGCCTATTTTGCCATCAATATCTGCTCATCTAATAAATGCACAAGATTGCGAAATAAAATTGAGTTTCTTTCGCAGTCGCCGGCAGGGCCATATTGAAACCTATTGATTGCCTGTGCTTACATTCACTCGCTCCGGGAGCCAAGGACCCATTGGTTTTGGGATGAGATGTGGTCAGTGCAGCTGCCAAACGGCCCCCACCAGCGCAGCGAGAGCGGGCGACACTGAACGCAACTCAGCAGAGGTACGGAGCACACGCGCTGGCACTTAACCTTGAAGCTGTGTTCAACCTCGCTATGAATAATGCCCTTGGGGAAGGGAGGGAGTGTGGCAGAGAGGACGACGAGAGGAGGTGCGGTGGAAGGGGAGGCAAGGAGAGAGGGAGGGGGGAAGAGAGAGAGAGAAATACAGAGAGGGAGACTGGCAGCGTGTGCATTCAAAGAGCTGCACAGATCGTGTGGAAAGGTTGTATAGGAGGTGTGTGTGTGTGTGTGGAAGAAGAGGGAGAGGGGAGGAGGAGCGGGGGAGTGGAGTAGGAAAGGATGCCAGAAAGGTCACTAGGCAAAAATGATGAAGTCATCTGTATTAGTTTTTCTGTGGCTGCAGCCTGGCTGAAAGCTGGCTGCTGGCCAGAGAGGTGAGCTGTCTGTACCTGCAGCCAGGCTCCTCAGGCATTAGCAGCTCATCAACTCACTGGATTCACATTGAATTTTTAAAGGCCCAGTCCGGGGTCACTTGAATTTATAAAGGTCGTGGCCTTAAACTTTCTACAGTTTGAGTAACCTACTATATGAAAGAAAGTCATGAAAATAAACGGCTTCAATAATCGTGACATTTTCATATAAATAAATGTCTGCTCTGCTACTCTCTTGATTTAACACAATAGTGATTCAATCTATACCCAGTTCATAAAAGCTTTTATATTTGCTGTTCTAAACACCCGGTAAAAAAAAACCTCTGGTGCAGAGTAGTGATGCTTTTTAGGTTCATGGTGGCAACAACAGCGGTTTGTTTGTAATAAATAGAAGAAGAACTAGTTAGCATGAGCAGTGATAGCCACCATGGCAAAGACAAAGGAAAAACAGACAGATAAAGACATCACAGTACTGGCAACAGTGTTTGATTGCCTGGTGACCTCTGGGAGACGCAGTGAAAAAACACCACAGCCATAACCATGTATCGCCAAGGATGTCGCCGAAATAAATAAAACAAAGATCTCGCGGATTATACCACTTTAAGATGCATTTGGATTCATGCCTTTTTGGAGTTTATTTCCACAAATGCACAACGGCTGGTGTGTGCGAGTGTGTTTGTCTCTGCGTCTGTCATACATCTTAGGCTTGCATTTCCACAGAGCCATTTTGCAAAAAGCCAATAAGGGCTCCCGAAAAGGTTGGAGACTGTGGCTTCCTCGAGGGCCCTGCATCTTCTCCCCCTACCCGCCTCTGCGCTTGCCAAACCAGTGATGCAACAAATAGGCAATCCGCTCCCTGTGGCCCAGGCAGCCCAGGACAGCTCCAGTTCTGTAGCCTCCGCAGTCGAGGCCTTTCCACTCCTCACACACCTCAGAGACGACAGCGTCTCTGCTGCCCGCCTCCCTCTGTCAAAACAAAGACAAAGTTACAAGTAGGTGTTACATTCACCAGCGTCAGTTTACTCAATATTCCCATGTCTGAATGGCCAAGATTCTATTCTATTCTATTCTATTGTGGAAGAAACTCAGGATGAGAGAGTAGTTTGACAAGCTGCTGGTTGGGAGCCAAGGAACTAAAAATCTGGATGATTACGCAGTTTTATAGTGTTTAATAATAGGAATGTTCTTCCTCAACACTGTTCTATTCTATTCTATTCTATTCTATTCTATTATATGCCATTATATGCCATTATATGCCATTATATGCCATTATATGCCATGCCAGTCTAACCTCTATCTTACAGACAGAGTTTAATGGAGCATGCAAGTGCTTTTTAAGCAACGTCCTTCACATTCACCCAGTAAAACACATTCACAACAGGCAGCTGCCCAGGAAAACCATTGTCTTCTACTGTCTTCTACTGTCTTCTACTGTCTTCTACTGTCTTCTACTGTTTAAAGGAAAAATCCATCCTAAAACACTTTAAAACACTGTTGAAAAAATCAGCTATTGGTGATGTGTGTTGCATTTCTGGGCCCATTTTGCTGTTCGGTGGTGTATTTTTCTGACTCCCGCTGATAACTTGCCAAATGTAGACAACATGACTTCATGTCAAGGTATTTTCAGCGCCGCTACAATGGAGTTTGAGACAATTTTTCTAAAATCTCAAACATCAGCGGTAAACATCAGGTTTTGGTGTCAGTCTGTCAGTCTGTCAGAATCAAAGAGCAAGAGCTTCTTTCTAGACTCGCCATTTTGCGCTGATGTTCAACAATCATACAGGGAGAAATCCATCACACAGGCAGAGATACCAATTTCTCCACTGACAGTAGCCTCAATAGATCAGAATACAATGCAACCGCAAGACCTGTTGTGTTTTGAGTAAGTGGCGTAACTTGTACTTTTCTGGAAAAACTTGTATAACCCACAGCTGAATGCAAAAAGTTCACACCCGTTTTCTTGGGGTTGTCAAAAGTAATTCTGGGAAATGTAGGAAATAATTTACTGAAGTAGAATTAGGTTGAGGGAAAGTGGGTACATAAAAAAGTATATTCCAACACAAAATAATTAATGGAACGCAATAAAGATCACAGATTGATGCTATACACTACCAGTCAAAAGTTTGGACACACCTGATTGAATGTACTGTGTTTTTCATTATCTTAAAGCCATTGTGATCTAAACGCTTATCCTTAAATGCTTGAATTTTGTTTCTTAGATAAATATAAATAGTGAAGTTGATGCCTATGTATGAATTTCTTTCCAAAGCCTTTGCCTTTGTCAAGGCAAAGGGCGGCTACTCTGAAGAATCTATAATATAAGATAGTTTTGATTTGTTTTTTGGTCACTGCATAATTCCATTTGTGTTAGTAAATAGTAGATAGTAAAAATAAAGAAAAGCTTTTGATTGGTAGTGTAAGAGTATTGGAGGGTGAATTTTTCCTTTAAGTTCCTTGCTCAAGGACAGAGTTGCGGAGTGAGGGGAGAGTACAACTCATTCACTCCCACATGTCAGAAAAGGAAAAAAAGATCATTCAGTGTTGCATGTCGTTTGACTGAAACCTGAAATAATGAATGCAATTCTTGTTTGCGGGGGAGTTTACTTCTCTCATAAAGCGAGGTTCCTGAGCGAGCAAAGGTCTGGCTATATTTGTACCTTAAACGAAACCGTTTGGTCTGTGACGTTTGGCCTGTAGGCGCTCTCACATCTGCCAATTGCTATCTGAGGAGGACGGGCAAAGTGCAGAGTGAGGGGGCTTTTTGTCCTAATGATAAAATAGATGATGATGACAATGCTGATATAGTAGCTGATACAGCATACAGCCCTCCTATACATATTTCAAAAAGGAAAGGACAATCAACTTCTGCTTAATCACCCATTTTAGCACTCCCCCTTAGCTGTGATCAAAAAGTATTGTATGGGTGTAAGCAAGGACCGTAAAGAGGTTCCAACGCACCGCTTTCACCAGTCAGCTCTTTTGGAAATCAATGCAGTCGCGCCCCGAGTGAAGACACAGAGGAAGAATATTTCAAAGTTGTAATCATTGGGATTCGGCTGATCCCGAGCTGCCTCCCCTACAGTTTCGACCCTTCACATTTACAAGAGCTCTTTGCATAACTTGGCATGATTGGCTGTGATTTCTCAAGCAGCACCCTGCGCGGCTGACAAGTTGGTGCGACATCGGTGAAAATGTCAAGGCGGGTCAATCAGCACGCTGTCGAATGAAAGCCACCAATTACCTCGCAACCAATCATACAGGTCTGCATGCAAATTAGCCACCAAACGTTTGGTATTTTTACAATTCCTTGCTGTCATAGAAACAGAAGGGGAGGGTGGGGGGGGGGGAGTTTGTTAAACACTGTAGCGCTGCTGTCATCGAAGGGAGCAGAGGGTTCATTTGTCTCACTCCCATATCTAAACACACCTGTTACAGCCGCTCAAGACAGAAAAAGAGATAAATATTTGACTTGGCCATGCTGTTGCTTGAAGTGAAAAGTGCCCTGTGGAAAAAAAAAAATTGCGAGAGCGCCTAATTCATCACATCACAGCGATAATAAATTCAACGCTTTAAACAGCGCGTGGCAAAAGGAGAGTAGCGGAGAAAGAGAGAGAGAGAGAAAGACAGAGAGAGAGAGAGAGAGAGAGAGAGAGAGGGAGGAAGGAGGAGAAATGCGGCAATGCAGTGTACCAGAAGGCCACTCTATCATACTGTCGTAAACCTCTATTAGGAGGAGTGCCCGGGTTTTCTGCACATATAAATCAATTCACTAATATGACCGTAGCATGGTGGCTGACCATAGGCCTCAGCTACTGACTACCACCCCCTACCCTACAAAAAAAATAAAAACACCAGAAAACACTCAGGAAACAACACCCTCCCCCATCACACAGTCCAGTTGTACTGACCCAAAAGGCAGAAAGCAATTTCAGCCCTGAGTACAAGCATTATTACAGGTCCTGATGGAAATGAATGGTGGGGTGGCGCGCTGGACAGTGTAATACCTCACACTGCTTGTACTGCTTTCTGGGTCACGCGTTTCCCAACCTCACACACACACACACACACACACACACACAGACACAATGACAAGCACGCATACACACAAACCACTCAGTGACCATACATGAATACAAATGTCGGAGTTTGTATTCTTTGTGTGAGGCCATTTGGTTTGCATCACCGGAGTCCTCTAAATCTATTTCTGACTGATAATAAGGCCGCTGACAAGGGCAACACCTTGCCTCCACATCCTACTGTATGGGAATGTGATAGCAACTGGATTAATACCGGGCTGAGACTATGGGAAATGTGAACAGTAGGCCTTTAAATATTTAACGTTTTTGAATTTTGGTTTGTTTTGACCTGGGGTCAAATTGACCCTGAACATAATAAATGTTACTATCCTTGATAATAAACACAGTGTTTCTTTCCAAATGATATGAAAACCACAAATAGGTTCTTAAAAGCAACATAAAGCCAAAACCAGATTTTTTTTATATTTTAGGTAAAACAATGAGACTTTATGTTGATTTGCATGTTTTTCTATAGTTGCATAATATGAATACTTGATGTAGAAGGGGGGGGGGGGGGGGGGGGGGGGGGTCGTGTTTTATTTTCAGGGCTATTAAGATAGTCAGCAGAGAGATACAAAGAGCTGAGACCTAAACTTGGGTAACACTTTAAATTACAATTTTTTGTAGGTTTAAATTGCTGACCCCAAACATAAAATACGTAAATTGATTTGAACACAATAGGAGGGTTAAATAATACCAGTGGGGCTGGTCATACGTCATTTGTTTAGTGAGATATCTTTAACTTTTTCTACCTTTGATTTCTCTTACAGGGAAATCTATTCATCGGCCATTAGCAAAATCAGACTCAAGCAGTCTCATTGAGAAAAGGACAACAAACCCTGGGTCTGCACTAGTATTGACTGGGCTACAATTAATTTGTGTTCCGCTCAACATTAATTAATCACTTTACAGACTGGTACCTAAGCCAAACTACACAGGATGTTTTGACATTGGTAGTCTTTCGGAACATCCTTGTGTCCAAAAAGCGTCCATTCAGAAATTAATTACAGCCTCGCCATGGCTGCGCCATCAGTGTGAGTGCAAGCTGTTTTAATTAGCGCAGTGAGAGCTTAAGTTATTCAGTCACTTAATTCTCTGTAATGCAGCACAAGACCTACGCCAATAAATGTGCACACAGTTCACCCGACTGAAGCGCACATACGCGCAGGAGCATTCGTGCGCGCGTGCTCAGACACACTAGGCACACACACACACACACACACACACATATATATCTACAAAGCACATGCACAGCTTGATGTGACAAAGAGAGAGACAATATGTTGATCATTTCAAGGATTTCCTACATTGTTAACACCCAATTTAAAGAGGTTGGTGTACTCCATAAAAATTGCTAAATGTGGCCAGGACCTTGTCTTTTCAATACCTGTGTATGCCTTGATTTCCAAATCCCCTTCCCTGGTCTGAGATAATCAATAGAAAGCTTTTTCGCAGCGGACAGCGAGGAATACAAAGGACCCCCGGGTAATAAAAGTCAGTCCCCGATGTCGCAGCTTCAATCTCTTAGCCGCTGGTAAACATCATTGATGAGTAAATAAAGAAAACATGCGGCGCCCCAGCAGCCATTTCTCTGTGCAGGTCAGGACTCGACTTTCATTTAGCCTCTCCTGATTAAAAAAATCAAGAATAAAAAGACGTCTGCCTTACCTCACTTGACATCAAATGCAAGTCGTGGGTGAGAAATGTACCTTATCATGACAAGCTGAGGGGAACGGGGAAAAACGGCAACAATATTAGAAACATAAACAGTGGAAGTGTGTCATGCGAGGTAGGCTATTTTCTCATTTTTCTTTCAGGCAAGCTTTATGCCCTTCACATTAAAGAGAAATACAGGCCGCTGTACATTTAGAACAACAGCTCTGAGACATTTGTTTCTCCCAGGTTCCCTATAGCTCGCTCTTTGTTTTCCATTCGGCGGTGCAGGTGGCGTGAGACGTTTCTGATCATCTCAGTCGGTGGTCTATCTGCTTCTGTCATGTTTAATTTGAGACTTTGCTTCCTGCTAACGGTTTTGTGGCACCGCCGCTTCAAATAAACAGAAGGAGGTATGAACAAAGACTCCCCAGGGGTTCATAGGGGTTATACATGGTATTATACATGGGTATAACTGC
Source organism: Centroberyx gerrardi (assembly GCF_048128805.1). NCBI lineage: Eukaryota > Metazoa > Chordata > Actinopteri > Beryciformes > Berycidae > Centroberyx > Centroberyx gerrardi. The sequence goes on along the minus strand of NC_136020.1, from coordinate 14,939,603 downwards.
AGAGCCAAAGCATGAACTTGAATTATTCTTCACCCGTCTCCAACATCATTCTGGTGCAAACCAGCAGATTGGATATGAAGAGGTCCTCAGCATGCATAAGCCTTCACTCACTGATAACCTTATATCAAAAGGATTTCTTTTTTCTTCTGCCTGCAAGTGAGAAAGCACAACATCTGAAGGTCATTCTTGCATAAATCCTCAGTGCACAGATGAATGCGCATCATAGGCTAGCCATTCCATTTGCTGTTTCACTCAATTTATTGAATATGCATCAGGTCATGATTTCTAATGCTCCTCCCGTCCACGCGGAGGTAATTAAACCAAATATGATCAACGGCCGGGTGTTAAAACAGCTCAACCTGAAACGCCAGCTTAGCAACACGAGGTCGAGCAGTTACGGGAGAGAGGGAAGGAAGGTCGGACGTAGATTAACGGTGAAGAAAGGTCATCAAAGTGACCTATCAAGAAAATAAGAAAAAAATAAACTGTTCATGTAAGAGCAGAGACTCGGTGATGTCCTTGAAGGCCACCAGAGGCATCTCTCCGGCACTCTAAAGCAAAAACTTCATAATATTAATTAGCGTGTTGAATAAGAAAGAGTCCTTCAGTTAATGAGAAAGAAACATGTTGACTGGTCCATATTCATGCTTCATTCATCAGTAGCTAATACACAAACTAGTCTTTGTTCATTTCCTTTCTGAATTTGACATCATGACATGCCTAATATTTTCATTTAGGGTAGTTATTTAAGAATACAGATTCATTTTTGTTCCCCCTCATTGGTAATGAAAGGTTCAACAAGTTAAGAGGCGATTCTAGCCAAGTGGGGAGAAACAATTATCTGAGAGCACAAAAATGTAATCTACAATCTACAATCCATTCAGAACAAAAGGGTTTGATTTTCAAGAATCATTTTATACATCTTGAATTTACACTCTATTGCTATATTACACTGTGCGTCTTTGCATGTCCCTTTGAGTCCCATATACAGGTATTCATTTCACTGAATCCTTTTGATGTCATATTCTGTGTAATTTAAAAACTGAAAGATAATCAGATCCCAGTACATAGTTGAATAATAATGAATAATCAAGTGGATTATATCACTGATTGGAGTTTTAGACCAGTAATCTGTAATGGGTGTAAGTAAAGTATTATTTTCCCCAAAGCTGAAGGTATCATCCTATTAATCCTATCCTATCTAATCTCACATGCACACTCATCACGCACGATTAAGCGAACGGCACGCATGCAACACAAGCCAACTGCATGTACAGTTGGCTTGGACGTATACTGTACACATACATACATATAGACAGATGGGTGAATGCGTGCACACACACACACACACACACACACACACACACACACACACACACACACACACACAAGACCATCCTTTTCATCCAAACGGAACAGCTGGACTCGAAATGCAGTAACAGGTTCTTGGCCTTGTCTCCCTCTGTTTTTCCTTTCCTCATCTGTCTGTTTGTCTTGCTTTGTCTCTTTCTCACTATCAGCTCCTTTCTCTTTTTCCTCCACCTCCCCTTACACCCCCCCCCCCCACCACCACCACCACCCCCACCCCCCCACCCCCCACCCCGCCTCTCTCGATCTCTCTGTCTCTCTCAGTAAATTTCTCTCTCTCTCAGCAGTCACAGTCTAGCCAAAATAGATGAGTCTGGAATGTTCCCACACCGCATGCAGCGACGGATGACAGCCGTCCTCACGGGGATTGTGTGCGTTTTTTTTTTTTTGTGTTTTTTTTTTTGTTTCTGTATGAGTGTGTTATTCTCACTCACTTGTGTCTGTTTGTTTCTCTCTCTCTCTGGCTTTCAGCTATTGTTTTTGTTTTTTTCCCCCTTTCTTTACGCTCAAACTGCACAGGCACACAGTCATTGTCTCTATATCTCTGTCTCACTGTCCCCTCTATATCTCTGCTCCTCTCTCTCTGCCTCTCTCTTTTTCTTCTATTCAGGGACATCCAGTCATCTGCTTCTAAATTAGGCTATTCCATGCCGTTGCCCAATTGCCCAACAGCGTGAGGCTCTGGCCACAGCAGTTAAACTGAGCGGGGGGGGTGAGAGGAGGGTTCTGCCCGCCTTTATATCCCATGGTAAACCCAGGCAAGACCATCTGTGTGGGCAAACGCTAAGCATTTTTCTTGCAGCATGTAATGTGTCCTTATGCAAAAAGTGTGCGCGGGCGGATCTCTTTGTGCGTTTGACCCCGAGCGAGAGTCCCTGAGCGAGGGAGCGTGTGTGTGTGTGTGTGTGTGTGTGTTTGTTTGATCACTGAAGGACAGGTGTAGCTACTCTTTCCTCCCCCTCTCCACTCTGATATTCACAGCCAGGGGTAACACCTGCCTGCCGCGCCCCCTCCTTCCCTCCCTCCATCTATCCATCCATCCTTCCTTTCACCTTAGCCAATTTCTTTCTCTTGTTCCCTCTGATTTTGTGTTCCCTCTGATTTTGTCACACATTCTCTCTCTCTCTCCAAAGTAAAGCTAAAGCCATATGAGCTGTCTTCTCTTTCCCCACTATTTATCCATTCATCCTTCCCTTCCTCATCTCTCTCTCTCTCTCTCTCTCTCTCTGCTTCACTCGGTGCTTGGCTGGCTAACATCGTGCGCCAGCTGTGAGGCTGCAATCAAACGAGCTCCTGCTAGACCCCCTGGGGTTCTGCTGACATCACACACACAAACACACACACACACACACACACACACACAGACACACACAAATGCATGCACGCACATATGCACACACTACAAACTCACACTCACACACACACACACACACAGCCAGCAGCCCAGGGACAAGCTAATGTGCACCAATAATGAGGCCTTGGCCAAAATTGCGGGGAATAAATCAGATCTGTGAATAATTTTGGGTCTGATTTGGGTCTGGTATCTGGCTACAGCCGCTCCTCTTTCCACAAACGTCAAAAGGATTCCCTTATTATTCGAAGTTGAAATTCCTCTCAAATCTCCTTTTGGATTTCTTTTGCCTGTAGGGAAAGGTCATGGTATAATTTCAGAACCTGGAATGAAAGAATATGAAGTAGGGATGTAAATAATGAGTAAATGAGTAACCGAGTACTCGTTTTCTCTTAGTCTGAGTGAATGAGAGCGCTGGTGGCTGAGATGATGGCTCATACTACTTGCTTCACCTGCGTATTTTAAAACAATACAAAATAATTTGCACTATGCACTCATTGGACTGTGAGAAATAACTCCGTGATTGACTGCGTTGGTTTCACTGCATCGAGTGCATGTTAGAAGACAAAAAAATGTTCAACTAGCTAACGTAGACACCAAGTTACCAGTACTTGTTACCAGTACTAAGTCTTGTTTCCAGCTAGGCTACTTGTTTAATATCACTCTCGTGCTTTTAGGAGGTGTAACGTCAACTTTTTTTGTAAAATTTTAACACATGGGAATAATACTTTTATGGAAATTAGCTATTTGCTATATATTTACATTATCTGAGTTTCAAATTTCAGATGGGTACCCGAGTTGTTTACATCCCTAATAGAAGTGAATGTGCACAAACACAGAGGAGCAATCGGATGCCAGCACACGACATGCAGGAGAGCAAAAGACCTCTTGTAAATCTATCATCTCCTAACAGCTGTCCCTTCCCCCTTCAGCCCAACCGCAGCCCTTTCTCCATGCCTCAGGTACACTTAAAGCCAGCTGACTGCTTGTTACAGCGCAGTAAACAGGTATGTCTCTCCGGTCAGCGCCTGAGTGCGTTGTTATGTCATGGTTGAGAGGAGACCCCAGTGCGTCTCCATAACCCACTTACCAGCAGCCAGACAGACAGAAGATCGGAGGAGCGGGCTTAGGTGAGTCATGCATCAGCACTGCATTAGCTGGAGACAGGATTTCAAGGCAGGCTGTGGGTCTGTAGAGGGCTGAGCTACCTTTCTGCTGCCTGACTTCATATTCTGTTTGTCATATAGGCTTTGTCATGAAGACGCCAGCTATAATGTGTTTCATAAGGACATCCAAACCTGCCTGGCTTATGCTCAGCACAGACCAGTCCACTCATGTCCAGTACAATCCAGGCTACTCCAGTGCCAGAGGGGTCAAATGTCACTGAATATAGCCTTCCATGTAGGGCTGGGCATCACAAAGCTAAACCTATTGATAATGTACTGATTTTTGGCATGATTATCAATTTTAAGGTCACAAAAGCTTAAAAATATTGGAATCTTGTTTAAATATTGGAATTCAATTTTTCTTGTTTATGGGCATTTTCCTTAGGAGAAATCAATTGAGCAGAGTTTAAATCTTTGTATAAATCTTAATAAGAGAGCAATGAAATGTCCTGTTGCTCAACAAAGAAAGGTATTGAGAAAAGCACCAGTTTAGAGCTGGTCTTGAAATTGCATCAGAATACTGAAACCAGTACCAGTATCGGCCCTACTCCCCTGTGACACAAAAGAGTACAGATAACTCCCTTGAGCAGGGGAAGCCTTCTCTGGCTGACTTAGAAGATGTGTTGGTTCCCAGATGAGAGATCAGGATAGGAAACTCATCTGTTTCACTAGCCTTGCTCAGCCCAGCCCTGTCCCATCTCAACCCAACTGTGACAACGAAGCTAATTACTGCACCTCCAATCCCACGGTGCTGACAGTCTCGTTAGCCTCCGATTTACACTTTTAATTGAATCAAGCGTATCAGCATCATCTGGCACATACTAAGTATATTTGGCTGCTTACAACAGCCGATATCCACAGCAGTTCAGTTTGATTAGGGGCGGCTTCAAAACCAGCGATCCATATTGATGACACAAACTGTAAAAATGACACAAGGAGAGAAGCGGCCCGGATTCCCACCTAAACAACAATGCACAAAATACACTTGATTCCTTTATCCTGCTTAAATCTTGACCTTCACTTTACAAGAAGGAATATGTGTAATAACCGAGGCCACAAGGTCTGCTTTCCCCAACCCCTTTCTGTATCGGCTTATAAATCCTCGCCCAGAGGAACTTCAATCCTTGTGCCATGAATAATCTCTTCACATCTCTGGCTTGGATTTGGAAATCCATACATTTTTGTTGACACCCTTATCCTGACAGTGCATGCTGAGGGGATCAAACCTGCAGCCTTCCAGTTAAAGCAGATGTGTGTTTGTGATTACAGTGATTACATCCATAACATACCTCAACTCCTGCTGGAAAAGCTTGAACGAAAACTTGTGTTGACTAGTTCAGAACTGATAAATGTGGAGTGAAGTGATGGTTGACTCACAAAAAAGATGCAGATTCTCCAAATGATGACAGTTATGATGTTTAATCTCATCTCCTACAATTGTTAGTAATCACAAAAAAAGTAAATCTTCTGAACACACATCCAGCAAACTTTCTTCCGAGACACACAGGTGCAAGACTATGGAATTTCTGGATTTCTGAGATTAAAGTCAGAAATTTGCGAGATCAAATTTCTGACTTTAATTTCAGGAATTCAGAGTTTTTTCTCAGAATATTACCCCCCTCCCCCTAGCTGCGGTAAAAAAACAAACAAATCACCTACAATGGCCCTAATACTCTTGCGTACGACACAGATCCAGTATGGCCGCACTTTCTTTTCCATCAACCTGGCGGGATATGAGTCATGTGACATGCTGCATGATGACCCTACCTGCTATACAAGTTGTGGACATGAATCATGCAGTGTCTGATCTAATGCAAACTAGCTGATATGGAACGACCACATCCACTTTAAGTAAGTTCTCGGAGAAACTGCCATGTTGAAAGAGTAGCCCGGGAGCGGGGAGATTTTGGCAGCCCCTTCCAAATGATCGTCTGAATAGTGGGGAGCATTGCATGGTTAAGTGGCCACTAAACGCATCCTCAGCCCTTGTAATTTGAGATAATGGCTTTGACATTTCAATGTCAGACCTACGGCGTGCCACAGCGAGCAGGCCTCTTGAAAAGGAGGATGAAAAAAAAAAAGTTGGAGCAGTGGTGCCGCATTGAATCAATAATCTCTCATCCCATTACTCCATCTGTTTCAGGAAAAGGAGAAGAAGTGGAAAAAGGGGACATTCAGCATTTATATGTCTGGCTCCAGTACATTTACTTTCTAATGGACGCCTGCTGGATGCCACTGAGGTGTGGGAAAGTGATGGCTGTGGGACAGACAGCAGAGCAGACGGACTGACGGAGAAGGCCGGGTCCGGGAGAATGAACGCGCCGACCTCACCTTTGCCTCGCAATCATTAGCATGAGCACCGAAAGCCAATAATCGCTTATCAAGCCAGAACTCCGCAGAGTTCAGACGCCTGTAAATATAATGATGAATAATCCCACCATTAAACACCAAAGGACTGGCATAAAACACGGTTCAAGCAAGTTAAATTTCTGTTCAAAGAAAGGCATAAAATCGCCACCTCCCACTGTGCCTACGGAGGGATTTGAATAAACAATAATAGATAGAGGGATTTAGATGCAGCCGATGTATTTGCTCTTCCCTCCCCTGTGGTGAAATGCAACTTGGGCTATAAAAGCATGATTCCTTTCCACATAAATTGCAGGCGGGAGTCGGGCACATCACTTTGCCTGTATTAGAAAGTAACGCCCCACGACAAGCTGTAATTACCCAGTCAGAACAGAGACTCAGCTGCAGGAGAGAGAGAGGGGCCGAGAAAGACAGAGGGAGAGCGAAATGGCCGTGCGCAAGAGTGTGTTTGTTTCTATCTATGTGTGCATCTGTGTTTATGTCTATTTTGTGTGTGTGTGTGTGTGTGAATGAGAGAGAGAGAGTGTGGCAAGCTCTGACTCAGCACATCGACATGGGCCTCAGTGGCTGCCGGCTCTTTTATTACCTAATCCAGTTTAGGAGATGAATCCAGCCCGTAATCTAATATTCTCATAAATGATTCCCGCCGTATACATGAATCCCTGACCTTAGCTATAACAGCAGCCTATCCAAGCCACAGCCGACGGAAAGAACACCCACACAGTCACACACACACACATAAACATCCATGCTGGTTGCTGCATTTGAATAAATCATTTCAGTCTTTTTCAGTAATTGGCAGCGTGGATCGCTCACCTCATTGCTCCCACCTATCTAATGGTTTGATATTTGCCTAAGCGCGGTGAAGTTAGAGTGGTGAAAGGTCGTTTTGGTTCATGTTCCTCCCCTGCTTTACCCGTTGCGTGTGGAGCAAGCATTATAGATGAAAGCTGACATGAAACTTTGCTTCTAATGTCAGCTTTCATCTCTCCAAGGTCTCCCCAAAACCTTGCTCTGTGCCTAATAGCGTCCTCCAGGCATGAGCCGGGCCACGGCCCCGGCTCTGCGAGACCAATAAAATACCCCTGAACTGTGAGCAATACCTCAAACGCTTGTCCAGGCAGGCACTGGGAGTAACCGAGGTGAAAGCTCAGCGACCAACTCCCTGAGAGAGAAAGTGTGTCATGTGTTGTTTCATTTTTTTCCCTTTCCACTCGTTCTCATTTTTCTTCGGTTCCCAGTCCTAATATTTGCCAGGCGACGCTAGCATTTCGACAGAGCTGAGTCTGTATTTACTCGGTGTCTGTAAAGCCAGCCATGTTAATAAGACTGGCCGGCTGACTACCTCCACCACTGCCTTATTCTTTCCTCTCCTTCTCTTCTATTATTTCCTCTCTAATCCAGTTCTTCTATATTTGTATTTCGTCCCTACATTTCTCAAGACAGGAATGTTCACTTAACTTTACTATCCAAGTTTAATTCTTACATTATCAAGCACAACATAACTCATTAGTCCAAGCCATACTGGGAAGGATCATCCAAACAAACGGTACAGAGGGAGCGAGGCACAAGGGTGATTACATGTGGAAAATACAACTTGAGCTCTTTAGCAAAACATCACAGTGTACCACATACTGAAGGCAGCAATCTAATCCAGAGAAAAAGAGAGAGAGAGAGAGAGAGAGAGAGAGAGAGAGAGAGAGAGAGAGAGAGAGAGAGAGAGAGAGAATAGAAAGGATGGTCAATATCAGTTCTTATGGTCAGTGCACTAATAAAGGCACTGGGAGCCTCTTGATGATGTGCTGCTTTGCATGACAACTCACTGTTTGACAGTAGATTTGATGGCAATGACAGCAGTGGCAAGCCAGCTAGAAAACTTAGATGTAGAGTGAGTGTGTGAGTGTGTGTGTGTGTGTGTGTGTGTGTCTGGAGCAACTGAAGACGTCGGGTTTACCCAGCACTTATGAATCCATACATAGCAGCCTTCCCACACATACTGCCCTAACTTATTGAATCAATTTATGTAAACAAAAAGCTCTGGGCGCAGGACAGGACCAGAGTGCCTGGAGATAATGTACTGTGTCATATCCAATTGTTGACGTCTTTCTTTGTTCAATGCAAGAAGACAGACATATATAAACAGTTTGGAAGTGATAATGAAAGGATCCCACAGCAAGAGTGACAGGGTGGGCCTGTGGTTAGACCGTCCTGTAGCCAGAAGGTCACAGGTTTGACTCCCACGAACGTGTCCATCCTGTTGAAGGCCTCCAGCAAACCCCCCCCCTGCTCACACTCTGTAAGTCGTTCTGGATAAGAGTTTCAGCTAAATCCTCTAAATGTAAAAAAAGAGGCAAGGCAAGGGTAGAAATATATAGATAGAAGCATCCCTCTTAAAGATGATCCCAAACCCACCTTCAAGACATTTTAAGGCACTCTGAAAATACAGAATTATACAAAAATTGACATGTGATAGATAACAAAAGATATTCAGAAAAACCTCCCCAAAGAAAATGCTGCAGTAATAGCATAATTATGTTAATTATGTACTGCGTATTGAAAAACATATCGCACACTGTCCCAAAGTACAATAAGCTCTTATAAAACTGCACAATTTTACTAACTTCTACCTCATCTTAGATAAAGAAACTATAAATGAGGAATCTGAATTGTACTCAATATGGTTTTACAAAAAAGATATTCCCATTGTGATTGTGGCATCTCATATTTTTTTTTTTAGACCATTCTGTATACAGCATACAGCAGCAGTACTACTGAATTTGTCTGAATTACAAACCGGAATTATTTAATTGGCTTTTCACTGCCTCATTTGGTGTTCCAACATGCACACACCAACAAACTACCCAACCAGTAGTAACAACAAAAAATGCCATGGAGTTAAATCAAACCCAGGAAATGTTTTGTTGTAAAACAGGTTAAGCAAAGATTGCATCAAGTTAAAAAAACATGGGGTGAACCAGTTGGGAGGAGCTTTCCCTTTTTGACTTCACTGACTGATGGCCAAAATTTCTACCATTAAATCATTGAATTGAAGTGGTAAACTATGTGTATGTGTGTGTGTTTATATAAGGGTATTCTTTTTCCTTTGGTATATACTGTACATCACCCACCAAGGCAACTCCAGTTTTAAAAACCCAAATTTCCAGAGTCAAAAGGCGCATTACAACGTCCCATATAATCTATGAGTGCACCAGTTTGATGCCCTGCCCAGTGTCCAGAACGGTGGGAGGGAACCAGGCTAGTTTAAACCTCCTGAAGCAGCGCAGACACATGCCACACAGCCAGAACAGGTTGAGGCCACAGCACCAGTTGGACAGGTGCACCATGGGATAGGTGGCCTTGGGGAAGTGGGTCTTCCAGTGCTTGGCCACATCGCTTCCTGTGGGCAGGTGAAGCGTGTAGTCGCTCCAGCGTTTGGACACGCCGTAGGCGGCCGTCACTGTCCTTCCCTTTTCCGACCATTGGGTGTCGCTGTCTGGGTTGCAGTTGAACTCCACCCACTCGGAGGTGAAGTCACCGAGGCGCGGGGTGTCGCCGGCCTCCGCGTCCCCGCCGGTGGGGCTCAGCTCGGCCCCCTGCACGGCTATGTAGATGCCCTCCACCCTCCGCACCTCTTTCACCCAGGGGAGCGAGTTCTCGGTGTCCAGGACGAGGATGAGACGGGAGCAGTGGCCGGCGTTCTTCTCCTTCCACCACTCCAGCAGCTGGGCCAGATGGAGACTCTCGCCTCCTGCAGCGGAGGAGGGAGAGAGGGGGAGGAGGAGAGGGGGAGATGGTGAAGAGAGCAACGGGGGGAGGAACAGAGGAAGACAGAATGGGGAGAGAGTGAAGGAGGGAGACAGGAAAGGAGAGAAAGAGGACAGGGGACATAATGTATAGGGGGAAATGTGTCAGATAAACCCATAAGTATCACAATATTTGAAAATTAAAGGCCTTTTTTAACTAATTGTGATCCGAGAGTGTGTGTGCGGTGTGTATCAGTTTCATTTTCGGCATTTAGCTGACACTCAAGTAGGGAGCAACTATTGGTTTAGTGTCTTGTTCCAAGGACACATAGCTGTTGATGGACACATTGGCTGTTGCAGGGATCAAACCACTAGGCAACCCTGCTGCCATCACACACACACACACACACACACACAAATACAGAGACAGCTTGTTTTTCAGGTGGCAGCTCAAACCCATTATTGGAGGCTGTCACACACAGCATCTCTCAGAACTAATTCAGGGTTTCTTTTGAAAATTCTCTACTTTTTCCCCCCCAGATTTCAATTACTTTAACAACAGAATAATAATTCCTAGATCCCAAAAGAAGTAACAAATTATTTCTGTTACCCTAAAATTATTATTTACTTTTAAGTACTAGGTAAGGAAAAAAAGAGTTGAAGAAAAAAAGGAAAGAAATGCAGCTCCACAAAGGAGCGATTGGTGTTTTGGGTAGGAAATTGGGCTCTATCCGAATGTATATATATATATATATATATATATATATATATATCCGTCTGATATATCCGTCTGAAAAACTACAACATGCAAATTTGTTAACAGCACTACTGCATTATTAAAGCCATTTGTCGTATGTAACCACTGTGATCAACAGAATAACGAAAGAATAATTCTTTCATCGCTCTACTGTATAATTTAGCATTGGACAGTAATACTGCACAACACCTTCATAACTGTGGGGATCAGAGTGAAAATATGACTTAAAACAGCCGTGATTGCTCCTAATTTGCCAAAAAAAAAAAAATTCTGCCAAAAAAACACTTCTTCAAAATGTGTACAATTAACCTCTAAACACCGACAGAAAAGTTACAATTACCTTCAGAATGGTGACACATGGGGAAGTGATTATCTTTTCAATGGGGATTTATTTTTTTTCTTGTTTGCAGCACCACGCAGAGATAATGTGTCAAGGATTCTCTGAACAGAAGAGCTAGAGCTGACGCTGTGTGAACCCGCTGTGATTCTCATTTCTGTTGAGGGAGCGCTCCTGTCACCGCAGACCGTCTGGAACATTCACAGAACTTTCTGTACTGCAAGCAAACTTCTGTTCGGTGTCCTTGACGCGACAGCATTTTTTAACCTTTTGACTTACTTGTCTGATTGGTGCAAGACAGTCGGTGATTGAGCGAGACGAAAAGAAAATGAGAAGAATGGAAATCAGAATGAAATAAGAGTTCACCGGGAAAATACATAGCTTCAGAATGCAGAAAAAAAAATCAGGAGGGGGAGATTACCAAGAAGCGGAATAGTTGGCTGGCCTAGTGTTTAGAGGGAGCAGCCTGTAACGGAAAGGTCACGGGTTTGATTTCCACAACATTGGATGTGTCCTTTCAAAATGTCCTTGAGCAGAAAGCAGAACCCTTACCCGCCCACTTCATCAGCTAAATGCCTAAAATGTAAATGTAAAAATGGATAACGAAAGATTGAATAAGAGAGGAACAGAGATGTTTTAGTTATCCTGAGAATGACAGCCATTTTTCCAAGAAGATTAGCCTGATATTCAGACTGAATGGCCATTTCGTTACCACTCCATTATTCAGCCTGAAATTGCCTCCTAGTTAACTGTTTTCTGTTTGTGTGTGTGTGTGTGTGTGTGTGTGTGTGTGTGTGTGGGGGGGGTTGATTTTCCCCGAACCAATCACTAGTCACTGATGTATCTTGCCGCTCTGACGTTATTTTGACGTTATTTGACACTAATGCTGGCCGTATTTACTAACTTTACCAAGAATGTTGGTCGTTTTTGACAAAGACAATATATTGGTTAAAGGGCGATTTCAACAAATGAACCCATGAAAAAAATGTTGCACGAACGGCTGTTGACCAGAGTAACACTAGACTCTCAGAATCTCTCAACAAAATCTGAAGAGTGGGTGGGATGCTATACAGGAGTCTGGAACCAGGGTACAAGAAGACAGAAAAGAGAAATAAATGAATAAATAAATAAATAAAAACAACGGACGTGGGCCCTCACCGGCCAGGGCCCAAGCTCCGGTGCCGAGGTGCGTGTGCCCACTGTAGAAAACCAGATAGGTGTCGTGGCGCGGCCCGTCCGCCGTGCGCAGCTCCAGGAAGTTCCGCAGCTTGGTCTGCACGGCCTCCAGCGTAACGCCGCTGGTGGAGTAGTCGCAGCCGAACGTCTGGATCATGTGGTGGGAGAAGAGGCGCTGCACGCTGTTCAGCATACCGGTGGAGCGCAGGTTCAACTCTTGGACTTGCTCGGGGGGGTGGAGGCTGGGCTGGCCGTCAGCGCTGGACAGAGGAGGGAGGGGGGAGAGGTGGATGAGAAAGAGGTCGCAGAGTTCAACTTCTTCATCTACTCTGAGGAGGAAACAAGTTGGCCCGGTTGTCAGAAGTAGTCGGGATGGAAGAGAGAGTCAGAGAGAGAGAGAGAGATATGAGTGAAAAGTTGATAGTTTGACACAACAGGGTGGGCTAGCCGTCTGCATCGCTGGGGAAAGAGGAGACGGAGAGGATGAGAGGAGAAAGGAGGAGTGGTGGATCATTGCTGCAGGAAATGACATTAGCCTAAGGGATGTAAAGAGTGGAAAGAAAGCGAGAAATTCGAAAGAAATACAAAAAAAAAAAAAAAGAGTTGGAGAGAGGAGAATTGAGCAGGGAGAGGAGAACTGAGAATGGGAAAGAGATTTAATAATAAAGGTGTGTGTGAGTGTGTGTTCTGGACATGTAAGAAGCCCTGCCTGATAACGACAGGTGGATGTTGACACCGAGATCCATCCACATCTCTGGACACACACACACACACAAAGTCAAGGCTAGCCGCTACTGAATGCAGTCATCCTTTTTTTTTTTTTATATCTCTGAACCTAGTGTTATTCATGGCCAAGCGGATGGCAGAGGCATTCTTCACTCCTATAGACATTTGCATAACTCAGCTGTCATATCAGTCCCTGTGCCCCCATAACCACCTTCAGCCCAACCTTGACAAGGACAGGTGAAAGTTTATCTATTGTGGATGAGATGAGATTGATTTTCCCATGTGTTCCTGGCCAGTAGACTGGCAGTAAAGTGATTATTTGTTGAAAGCCAAAGCGGACATATTCTTCATAACATGCTGTCAGAATTAGACTAACAATTCTGTTCATAGTTTTAAGTAAGAAGATGAAACTTTTGCCCCAAGTTGAATACTAAAATTGTATGAATCAGCATTTGGAGAGCATGAAATGTGAATGTTATCGTTTCCTTGTTTACAGTTTCTAAAACCTGGATTGCTAACCTGTACATTCCCTGGTCTAACGATATAGTATACTTTGTCAAAATACGACATGCTGCAACCTCCACCTGGCCCAGCAAACTCACCGTTCACCTAAACCCATCTAATCTTCTCTGATCTCGTTGTGCCCAAGGGACTGAAGGCTTGTAGTTTGAGATTCAGGCCACATTTCTCCCCATTACACTCTCTCTTTCATCTCTAAAAAACCCTGTCCCTTTCTCCACAGCTCTCTCAGAGCTCCACCCCTCCCTCATTCACAATCCCTCCCTCTCCTTTGCTCTGTCTGTCCCTTTTTGCTTTTACCACCCCTCCCTCACTGTTTGCAACCTCTTTCCTCTCCTTGTGTCTTCTCACCCACCAATTTTACCCTCCCTCACTCTCCTTCTCATCCCCATCTCTCTCTTACTATCTCTCTCTCTCTCTCTCATCTCCCCGTGGGGCTCTTGTCATTGTGAAAACATGATCTGCAGCCATCAAACAGCCGATTATACACTGCTGCATTCTCATCATGCTCTCAGTCCTCCCTATGGACCCGGCGCATACAGCCTCGGCATACAGAGCGTCCACAGCTCCAACAGGACATGGGCCTGCATCCAAAATCACCTGGAGAACTAAGCACTAGGAGTTGGCATCCCTTCTGAATGCTAAAGCTAACTGCCAGCTAAGAGGTTCAATATACAGAGAGTGGTCATAAACATGTTCACCAGCCAAACGTCTCTGACGTTCGGGGCACCGCTGGACCAGAGGCTGAATTTCAAAATAATCCAGTGGCACTCAAAGACGGTAACGCTAATGTATAACTGCTGGCTAGCTTCTCCAGTTTAAAGAGGGGCGCTGAGGACCCGGGCATAAAACACTCAACATACGGCCGCGGAATACAGAGCACAGTATGGAAATATGTCGGCATCATCAAAACTAACTAGGCCTATGCTATTCCAAAAGCGTTTGGCCAACCGAGAGCTGCAGCTAATGGCTAACTGCTCCAGCTGAACGACTTAGTATGCTGGGGAGGAAGCACTGGAATGATCCCTAAAGGGCCCAAACATTAGCGGCATGTTTATGCATAGTTATTGGCCTATTTATCCAGTTGGTTTTGTGTTAACTGGAGAGGGAGTTGGAATGAGTGATAGCATGTACCAGCGCCTATATGCCAAGAAAGGCTTCAACGTGGTTCAGATCGGCCCTCTGTGTGTGTGTGTGTGTGTGTGTGTATGCATGTGTGTGAATGCTGTGTTTTGCTGCTGGGCATCCTATGTGCATTGTGATTATTTCAGTATGTAGACTGTAAAACAAACCCATACATAACTGGCAAGTCTTGTAAACAGCTGCACCTAGGCAGAGTGCATGTCCTTGTGATATGCATCTCTAATGTATACATAAATGATTCAAGTGTGTGTTCGTCTGTGCATCTGGTATATGTCTGTGTCTCTTCGCTCTCTAGTACCTGCAGAAAGCGGTAGGTATGACCAGGGCGTAGCCAACACAGGTTCCCCCCAGGCAGCTGCCCAGCTCATGGAACAAGCCGTGGGCCAGAGACTCCAGAGGCAGCACCACCAGCAGAGCACTAAGGAAGAGGCCATTGGAGGGCTGCAAAAAGAAAACAACAGGCCTGATGAGTCCACGTACACATATCAGATTCAGAATCACCTTCATTTACCAAGTACATCCTGCACAGAAGGAATCTGACTCCTAGTAAATTGGTGGTGACACATTACCAGACCGGTTACACAATGCGGGATTGACACACTACTGTAGGTACAGAACAAAACATGACAGGACCTCACCAAGTGCAGACAGGATGCACTGTATGACAGCAGACTAAACATAGCCACACTGCAAGTATCCATTCAAAGCCGAGGAATTGTTCCAGTGAGTGTATATGTGCGTGCACCAACTAATACAAAAACGCATGCTGGCACACACACTAGCATATGCATGCACAAACAGACACACAACAATAAATAAAAGTAGTGACATAAACCTCTCTGCGCTCTCTGTGCTACAAAATACTATTGAGCTTTAAGTGCAACCAATTTCTTGAGTCATTGTGATGACACAATCCTTCCTCTTCCGTATGCAATGCAATTTAGCATCCTCAAAAAGTCACTTTGATTTCATAGTACGACGTTGTAATAAGACTCCTTGCCGTTTCTTTTGGATGCAAATCAATACCTGCATGGTTAAGTGGAACATATTCAACTGCCTAGGGTATAACAGACCTTAAAAATGTGTTGAACTCATTCATTACGTTTTATGAAGTCGTACGCCCCTTAAAAAATGTAAACTTTAAGCAAGGAAGTGTCATTGAAGAAGTTGTTATTGAATACACACACATACACACACACACAGACATCTTTTACCTTCAAAGAGCTTAGGCTAGGTTTATTAATTCATATAAAGAGTTGTGTATGTGAATTTAAGTGGTTGACCCTGTATAACCTCAATGTATTTCAATAGCATGGGCAAATAACTAGCTGTAATGCCTCAAAAGCCCCACAACAAGAGCTGAATACTAACTTTCTGATATGTTAGCGCTGACAGCTCCCATTTTCTCAAGCAAATTTGCCACCAACACCAACGATATGCTGATCTCAAATTAGGACTCAGGCCCCTGAGACTCTAACAAGGTAAACGTCTAATAAGGCTAAATAAGTTATTGCTGCTCTTTATGCAAGTAGGTAGGGATATTAAAGTGCTAATTAAATTGGTTACGCTTGAGAGCAGCAGTGCCTCAGCTTAGGGAGCAACTAATAACTACACATTGCCACTAGCATCTCTCTCCAGGGTTTATAACATGGGTGCATGATATGTTTATGTACAGCGCTGTCATGAAACTCAAAGTACTGCTTTAATACAGAAGGGCTCTAGCAATGATCTATGATATATTCTAAGAGAGTCTAAGGATTCTGACCTGCAGAACGTAGCTAAGTCAAGTTTGTTTATATATCCCTTTATCACAAGCATGTTTCAAAGGGCTTTACATACCATATCATACACATGTCATATACCATACTAGATCAAACACACTCACGTCTATGGGCAATTTAGAGTCTCCAATTCATCTGACCTGCATGTCTTTGGACTGTGGGAGGAAAGCGGAACAAACCCCCACAAAAACGGGGAGAACAAACTGCAAACTCCACACAGAAACTCCTGTGAGGCGAGTGCCAAACCACTGAGCCACCAGCTGAGAGGTTTCCCAGTCACAGGCCTATGTGACAACTATGATAAATTTAAGCATCCTATACTGCTATTAGAAATGCACACTATATTAAGAATTTGGAAGATTGTCATTGAATATATTCAATGACAATCTTCCAAATTCTTGAAAGGAGAAAGGATTTGCGATGCACTCAATTTGTGATTGTTACAGTATGTATCTCCAGTATGTAGAGCATTAGGGCAATGAATAGTGTATGAAATAAGCTATTATCGCAACACTTTCTAACTTTGTTAATAGATGTTTGATAGTTATAATGATGCATTATTAGGGGCCGGCAGCAGCTTTCATACACTGGTACCTATACTAAATTACGTCCACCACTCTAATTACTAATTACATCTAACTAGTCCCACATACTTTGCTCAAATTACATGGAAATCACTACAGAGCATCATTAGACCTGCCCAAATAAAATTATTGTGGGGTTTTTCATTTAGACTAATCAAAAATTGAGCCCACAGCTCATCAAAATGTCTGACTGTAAATGATACTGTACACAGCCACAATGAATTGCTGATTACTCGATGTCCAATCTTCATGTAAAAAATAGAAAATATTTTTCTGTCTTGGTAGATGAAACGTAAAAAAATTTCAGACTTCTAACTCAAAAACTGACAAACACTAAAAATGTCAATAGAAAATAGAGCATCTTTAAACATCAGTTTTTCGCTTATGGAGCATTCAATTCTTGTACAAATAAATTACAGACATCTCTATGTTGTCTCTAAAGTACGCAAATTCTCAGAATTGTATCTTGAAAACAGAATATTTGGCACTAGTTTGAAATCTGCCTTAATATGGATGGACAGATCTTATCATGCACCCTGCTGGTTGCCCAACAAGTTCATGACTAGCCCTTGGTGTCAAAGGTTGTGAGTTCGAGTCCTGGGTGATGCTGAGTAAATGTGCTTTCTTTGTTGTAACTCTCTTTTTCCTTTTATGCTACATCTGCCGGCCCCGTCTATGACTGCTTGCAGTCCTAATTATTATTATTATTATTGGTAGTAGTATTTTCTCAGCTATTAGCTTTCCTACCTGCCAGGATACAGCCCCCAGTATGGCCGTTGACAGCAGACTAAAGAAAACCAGGCGTTCTGAAATGAGGCAGAAGTGTCGAATACCCCTGGAGGCCATGACTCGCTCCAGACTCCGGCTACCAGATCGCTGGGCCCGCCAGGCCTTCTGGCACTCGCTCAGCTTGGTGTGGAAGCCCCACAGCGTGATCAGCAGAACTATGTGGCAGATGGACCAGAAAAGGCCAAACACACAGAAGCCTGGGATCACCAGGTACCACAGCTCCAGGTGGCCGAGCTGGGAAAGACAAATTTATTGAACAGAACAGTGCCATTAAACACAGGCTTAAAATATATAACCAGCCTATACAAAACCCCATATCATTAGTCAAGAAAACGGTTTCATAAGGGCTAGAAATCTTATTTTGAGAAATGACTGACTTTGCTTAGCTCCTCATTATTCATTGAGAGTCACACAGAAACATAATGACTCGGGTAATGGAAATGTCAATTTCCTCACACCACAATTTTCTTAAATTGCTGCGTATACCTTTAAGGCAGCCAGGACAAAGAAGGCCAGCTCAGCCAGACTCAGAGGCAGCAGGGACAGCCTCCTCCACACCCTCCCCAGGGACAGCACTGGCAGCCAGCGATCGCTGGGCCCCAGCCCGCTGAAGTACACATCCAGCATGGGCTCGCACAGCAGCCTGCCCAGGTAGCAGCCCAGGGCATAGGGGTTGGCTGTGATGCCTAAGGCCTGGAAAAATACTAGAGAGGTAACCAAGGCAAAACAAACTAGGTTGGGCAAAGCCAGGAGGGATTTCACCCTCAAGTCCACAATGAGAGCTCCCAGAGCAATTACCAAGCCGCTTATGGCGACCGACTTGTGCAGAAGCATGGTAGTGCTGGCGATGCTGAATCCTAGGAGCTCCAGAAGTTCAGCAGAAGTTAGCAATGTAGGTTTGTATCGGACAGAACTGCATATCCGCTCAGTCAAAGCCCATACAGTTCTCATAGCTACACTAGCCAGGAGGAGATAGTTGGTGACCTGCTCCTTGACATTCTGATCCAAGGCTGGGCTGTTGAGGAAGCACAGGAGGCCGAGCAGAAAGCCAAACCACAGGTGGAACAAGCTGAGGCTGGCTTTCTCCATAGCAAAGTAGTAGTGGAGGATGCTGGCTATTCCTAAGACAAAGAGGCCCAGGATGAAGATAACCAGAATCATAGGTTCGTCCGTCACCTCCCAGCGTACGTACATGCCCACACACACCGCCACAAGCAGGTTGACACTGGACAGGTAACCCAGGCAACGCACTGACGTAAACATGTCCACCTCCTTGGGTCCATCGGCTGTCAGCTCCTCTTCCTCTTCCTCCCGAGCCATGGCTGAGTTGAGAGCAACTGATCCAAATGCAGCTGAGGCTCCTGAGAGTCAATTTGCTCCGGTCTCCCTCTCTAAGGCTAGAGTTTTGTGTCTGTTAGTCAACTTGCACAGAAGATCTGTAAACTGAGGGCTACGCCTCTTGATGACATTCTGCAAAATCAACCCCTGTGAAGAATTTAAAAAGAAATGTTACTCAGGTTAACAAGTATCGTTAGTTACAATATTCATTCTACATGCAAGCAGGACTTCATTAGCTAGCAAGCTAAGTTTACTAGTTAGCTATTTTACTTCCAGACAAACCTGCAAAATAATTATCAGTTAATGTTAGCTTCCTTCAGTGTTTGATTATCATCGTCAACTTTGTATGCACACATTCCTTGTGAAGTGAATATGGTTAACACGCGTTGAACAGCAGAAAGATTGGAGGCAGATCTATCTACTCAAATAACTCATCCACGTCCAAAACACTGACTGCGGCCCTGCTGTCAACCTCTGACGATGTGGCATTGCAGCCAGTAAGTTTGCTAACTTTAGCTAGCTTCCCTGCTAACTTAACAGTGACGTTTAAGTAGCTGGTTAAACTCAGTAATGTCCTTTTTACGGGCATATAAACATGTAGCACCCGTTACAAAGAAAAAATAAATTAGCACACGAGGAACAATTTTAAATCCCCATCGTAAAAAAAAAAGCTGTCATTCGAACGAACATTCACGAAAGAGAGTTACTTACATTTTGTTTATTGGATGCAACTTTCTACAGCAGATTCCAGGACGGTACTTCCGCATTCCAAACTACGGCATCTCACAAGTGTCAAAACTGATGACACACTTGCTCTTTAGGCAAGGGCATTTGGGTATAACCTGACAACCTAAACAGTAGCTATTCCTATGATGTTACGCTATCCTTACAGTAACTACAATGTTCAGGAATCACTGTTGGTATTATTTGCTGGTCATTACTTCTGAATCATAGTAGTACATTGTATAGTATTCTGTTACATCACAAAACGGCCATCTTGGTAGGAAAATAACAGGTGATTGTAATAAAGTAACAGGTGATTATAATCAATGACAGCCACAGCCAATGAGCTGTGTATATGGTAAATCACCATATTTGTAGGAAATGCATGTGACATCATGGGAATACAGTACAGACACCACCTGGTGATGTCAGTTCAGGGAATCTCCCTTCCCTTAAAAAAAAACAAAAAAACAATACAGACTTGATATAATATTTATAAATGTTCCTATACAGGCTTATAGTGTGTGGTAGTGAGTTGGCCCTACAGTAGGCTACAGTGTAGTTTTAGCTCATAACGTGCTGCTATAATATTCCTATATTATTATTCTAGTTTTGTTGTAATATTTGTATAGGATTTTATCAAATCATCATTATCACCATCACTGTCGTCATCATCGTCATCATCATTATCATTATCTGTGTACTAGCAGAGGACTGGCTGACTGAACATAATGTACTTCAGAGAGAGAGAGAGAGACAAAGCTGAGTGTGTGGTCTGCAAAAGAATGAGTCATGCTGGCATGTTGTATGTACATAAAAATATAACACATTAAACATGCTGGCTGATCTTCATGAGAGTCACAGATCTGCAGTAAACAGGATAGCATTTGCTTTGTTATTGGGCAGGGTTGTGCAGCCACTGAGAATTAGCGTACTGTCAATTGGACTGTGATGATCAACAAAAGCTATAAGGTAGATTTACTGTGTATCTGAATAAAAGTGGAAGAGCGCTGGGTGAAATTGATGACTTCTGAGCACCTTCTAATCTAGGAAATCAACATTTACTGTGCTGCGTGAAAACGATTGTGCAGCTGGATGAAGGAAACTATCTCTCAAATTATCCTTGAGATTAATGTAGCCATGTACACAATTGTAAAATTCCAATTTCATGGTGGCTGTAGCATATATCTGACCAGCCACACCAAAGAGAAGCTGTTTACTTGCCTCTATCCTCCAACTTGTGCTACAAAAGTATCTGTATCGTGCGCTTTATGGACCAAGATAAACCCATTGGCCTCTAGGATCAGAAGCCTATTTACAGCATTACTGGGGAGAAGCCTGTTAAAAGGTTTATTTAGGATTTTCTGCTGATGCAACGTGATAAATGTAAGGATCGGGGGAACATCAAGAAGCAGGCTAACTCAATACCCTGAGGGTATAAAGCAGCCCAAAGTGTGCATGTGTGTGCACTTTTTTATGTCTGTGTGTGTGTGTGTAGGTGTGTGTGTGTGTGTGTATGCATGTGTGCATCTGAGCATATTGACATAAAGCACAACTTGTGAACATACTTCAGCCGCCTCCACTGCATATACAGTATCCTGTTAATGGGCGTAACAGGTTGAGGTAAGACATAGGCCTTTATATTGAAATTTAGTATGCTGTTTTTGTCAAGTAAGAACCTTTTGAAAAAATAAAATACATTTGTACTTAACTATGTCATGAAGTGGACAGAAAGGGAGTCTGCATGGGCAGTATGAAACAGCCTATTTAGTGAAATGTGTGAACTTTCAATAGAGTGGATTCTCTACACAAACTGTTTGCAGTGTACCTGAATGCACCAGGAAGGGTGGTGAGGATTGTAGTGGCACAGCTAAAAGGCATGAGTAATTAGTGTAGGGTGTGTATATATATATATATACACTCACTGGCCACTTTATTAGGTACACCTGCTCATAAGTAGCCTGCTCCTCCAGACAGCAAATCATGTGGCAGCAACTCAATATATTACGCATGCAGACATGGTGAAGTGTGCAAGCCGAAAACACCTTGTTAATGAGAGAGGTCAGAGGAGAATGGGCAGACTTGTTCAAGCTAACAGAAAGGCCACAAATGCTCAAATAACAGCTCTTTACAACAAATAACAGCTCTTTAAAACAGTAGAGTGCAGAAGGGCATCTCTGAACACACAAGTTGTTGGCCCTTATGATAAAGGGGCAACAGATGATCAGCCGGTACTAGATACCTAATAAAGTGGCCGGAGAGTGTATATAAACTGTGTTTCAGAGCTGACCAGACAGAGCCGTGAGATCAGAAGACAGCTTGCCTGCTGTGCTGTAAAGGAAGGACTCTCTCCCAGAAACCCCTGCCTAAGGAAGAAAAGATATGGACAACTAGAGCCCATACCAGGAAAGACCTGCTTGAGGTGTGGACTCTGGTAGCTCCTCAAAAAGGATTGGATGTGACTGAACGGAGCCCCCTGGAGCATCAAAGCCCCAAACCATAGGAGCCTGACAGAAGAGAAGCTCTGTGAGCTGAAGAGGCCCCTGTTGGCCCCGCTGCCAGTCGCAGTCCAACCATTGAGAGCCAAGACTGATCATTTTTAATCAATTAATAAAATTGGCTTTTATCTTTCTGTCTGTGGTCCTGTGTTTGGTTTTTAGTCTATGTTGTGGCTGCAACTGGTTGAGCTTTTAGAACCTTTTAACTTCTGTGTCAATTCTACTGTGTCAATTCTACTGGTAGTAACTCACCTGAAAAATGACTGCTTTGACTTTGCTTTATTTGCATTTGTTTCTATAAGTACATTTTGGTTGACCAACATGAACATTTTTTTCCCCACAATGTGATAAGTGCTTGTTGAAGAAAATAGCACTTTCAAGAATAGATAAGGCCTGTGCCCGTTCAGTAATTTCATGGCTCACCATGACGTTGCTTGCATCGATATGCATGGGGCAGCGCACCTGAGAGTGTTGATACAAATTGGGTCTTACAGCAATTTTGGTATCAAAATTATGCTTGCACCTCTGCCTACTCAGACGGTCTGTTACAAGTGCTGGCACTCTGCTATCTTCATTGCTTTAATTGGGGAAGCCAGACGTGCACACAGACCTCTCCAAAATCACATAAACCCTTTTATGTTTGCCTATTTCACTTTGATATAACTTCTTCAGCCAACTGAATGCAACCTTTTTAATCATTTAAATAAAACAAACTACAGGCAAAATGAGAAAATAATGGAAACACAGCTGTAACTGCACATGTGGTTATTGTGTGAATCAATTGTCTTCCAACGTAAATTAAATTTGCATCATTACGCACAGAAAACATGGTGACAGGGTTTTCAATATCTCCAGAGAAGTGAATTAATCTTAAAATGGGCTATCATCTGCTCATGGTGGCATATGCAGGGTGCCGTAGGCTATATTTGCACTTTGCAACTCTGCACCTCCTGAACAAGGACAACCGTTTCCTCTTGGGAGAAGCATTTTTGGCACAGCCATGTCAGTCAGTGCACCACGGCAGGGAGCCCACTGTTTTTAAAGGGAATGCGAGGAGCTGATTTTATGGGCCATGACTGATGCCAGCCCCTACCACACCTACTCATAATTTATTCCTCCTAATCCAACCCCTTTTACTACTGCGCTGCAGGTGCGCCACTGCTGCGCCAGTGCCTCTGGGCACAAAATTCAATATTAACAAAAATCTGTTGGTCACCCCCAAGTGTGCTAGCACCGTGAACGCACGCCAGAGCTTGAGCCTGAGCCTTGATTCATTAAAATAGGGTCTGTGTGTGTGTGTGTGTGTGAAGCCTGTTGTGAAGAAGGTTGAGAAGGTCACACACTGATCAGACACAGGGGGAAGCGGTCCTCATGAGGAGAAGGCAGTACACCTAGGAGAGGGTTTCAGGATGTACCAAGAGGTCACCACAGCGTCAGATAAACACACCCAAGTAGTTCATTCTAACCTGTATTTGTTCTGGATAAAAAACTGAGGTCATTTGGTGCTAAATAAGCCACATACAGTAAATATCTGTGAGAACAAGATAAGTACTACAATGAAAGAGTTACCACACTTTTTTAATTAGTGCCCTCGCATTGCTTTCATGCATAATTGAAAAGTGGTCCAGTGGTCAAATTAGTTTCTGAAACTGTGTGTGTGTGTGTGTGTGTGTGTGTGTGTGTGTGGGGGGGGGGGGGGTAGTGTACCATTTCCATGAGGTAGAGCGATGCCACAGCACACAACAGTGATTACCTTTTCTGAAAAACCCAATCAGAGCTCATGAATGGTGCAGATATTTCATTACCCCTTGTAGGTCAAAGCGGCTCTGTGATCTCCAACAATACCCAGATACTGAGAGAGAGAGAGAGATAGAGTGTGAGAGAGAGACAGAGAGAGAGAGAGAGAGAGAGAGAGAGAGAGTTAAATTTAAAATAGGGGGAGAAGGGTGAGATGAGGATAGGAGTGAGAGAGAGAGAGAGAGAGAGAGAGAGAGAGAGAGAGAGGGGAGAGGGATGCAAGAGACTAAAGGAGACAGGTTCATCTGAATTATGCAGAGGGTACCTTCATTCTAATGTCAGACACACCTCCACACCACCTGCATGTGCCTGACTGCATAAGCTATTTGGCACATTCACAAACACACACACACACACATACACACACCCACACACTCTCACATACAGAACACACTCACTCTTCCATACATATCCCACACAAAATATACACATCGAAGCTCAGAAAACCCCAATGTGTTTACTATTCCAAAACATAAAAACAAAGCCCAGCATGTTATCGGTGTGACAAACCAGCCAGGAAACACCAGCCCAATGAAAGCTCCCAAGTTGTTACCACAATAGATAAACTATAGCGAGGAGGCAAATCACAGAGCATTAAAGGGCCTCTCATGTTTTGAGTGAAAGAGAATTTAACTGGAGAAAATGAACTCTCACTCCATTGAATGCCTGCTGCGAAATTGTCTTTCAGCTTCATACAATAGAAATATTGTGAATGTTTACATCTTTCTGCACGTACTTTGTCTCTGAGTAAAGCAGGAAACTACTTTAACACGCTGAATACACACACACACACACACACACACACACACACACACACACACACACACATGATCGAGGGATCTAGAGTGTCCTTAACTTCTAGTGAGTCATGGCAGTGTGAGAGATTTTATCAGGGGGTTTGTTTATCTGTGTGTTTAGTGTATGTTGGTGTCTAACCCACCTAACTCAGCCATGGCTTTCCTAAAACGAAAACCCCCACATCTGAGTCCTCCAGCTGCTTGACCCGAATTGCTTGACCTGAGTCAGCCTTGGCCGTCATGCCATACTTCAACAAAGCCTGTGCTCCTCAACAAGTCCACTTACAGGTACTATCACTCCTCTTATCAGCCTCCTCTTTCACCACTGGCCTTACATCTCCTCTGTTAAGACTGCTGTCTTGTATCTACTTGCAAGAATCCATCATGCTTGATTTTTTACCCCCAGCCTCATCCACTGTACCTTTAGAAGGGCAATGAGCATGTAATGCATCAGTTTAAACCCCACAGTCTCTCAACTGCAAACCTCTACTCACGGTACCGAGACTGCACTTCTCAGGGTTACTAATGATGTGTGGATTCCACCGAGTGCTCCGTCTTAGTGCTGCTTGACCCAAATGCAGCCTTCGACATGATTGATCGCGCTGTTCTAATTGAAAGAATGAGAAATTGGGTTGGTATTTCTAGAACTGAGGCTCATATTACCTGTCAAACAGAAACTTTTCTCTCCATTGGTGATTATATTTCCTCTTAGTTATTATATTTTCCTCATTAGTTACATCTGGTGTGCCACAAGGCTCAGTACTTGGTCCAGTAGTGTTCTCCTTATATATATTACTCCTTGGTCACATTAGTTGTTGGTATAGCATCTCTGCTTTGCTGATGAGACTCGGCCGTGTCTCACAGTTAGAGAAAGAAGACAAAAAACACACTCCGTAATTTGAATTTATTACCCCTGTCTAGGTGATGTGAAGGACTGTAGGACCTAGAATGTCCTTCAACTAAATTTGAACAAAACCGAGGTTACTGTGATGCCCCTGAACACATCTCTACATGCACAAACTCTCTTTAATTCCATATATCAAGCCTGTATCTAGGAATTTCAGATTCAGGTTGCAATCTTGAGCTACTGTACATACTTAAAAGTGGACTCAAGCCTGAGAACTTCCATATTGGCCAACATGAAAGCATAAAGGAGATCATGCGGGTTGCTGTTTGTAACAGTAATTTTTGGCACAACAACAAATTTTACAGGAAAAATGACAATCTTGAAATGGTCGTATGAGCTGTGGATGGCACAGGAGGACTGGCAAAGTAAGGAAGCAACGCCTCACCTCGTCTGCCAGTCAGGTAACAGGGTTTATCAAGCTCCCCCTTCATATGCTGTAACTGTGCAAGACACACGCAGGGGCCCCCGCCGCTGGGAGAGGTCTGTTCAATCACAGTTTCATCTTCAGAGAAATCAATGTGATGGAGCGGCGCACCCAAAGTGGATGTTAGGAGAGGCAGACGGCATCAGAAGCCTAAATCAAAAGCCGTCGGTGCTTAGTATATCCATCAAGACTGAAATGAATTTCGGAAAAAAAGCCTGTGACTTGTGATGGAGGGAAAGAGATGGGGTGATAGAGAGAGACAGAGACGGAAAGAATAGAAGGAGTAGAGGCAGATAGTGTCCACGATACTTCACACCTGTAAGAGTTGTGTGGCTTTTGGACGTTTGCTTCTCCTTTAAGAGAAGCAAATGCCCTTTAGAAACTTTAACAGATTCACAGACAGGGTGTGTTTGAATTGTAGTTTCAAAGGCACATTATGAGGGAGACAAAGAGAGAATAAGAACAAGGAGACAGAGGATAAAACGGACAAAATGTGAGAATATTAATGCTCCCTCCTTCTCTCCCTCTTCCCCCAGCAACAACATTCAGAAGGGGCTGCCGGGGTGATTTTTTTTTTTTTTCTGCGGCGGGCAGGCAGGAGGCACACTCTGCATTGCATAGAGAGAGGGTGTAAAAATAAATCCCTCTCTGCTGATTAATGCTGAAAGGAAGTGAAATCCACCACTCGCAGTCACTTCCTGCTCAAAAGGCATCCGTCTCCACAGGACAATGCCGATGCCTCATCTGCCAAGACATCTTGTCATTTCACAGGGATCAATTCAGACAGCCATCACACTGCTTATCCTCTGTCAACATCGCAGACATGATGCCAGCACTGAAGATACGGCACACACACACACACACACACACACACACACACACACACACACACACAGAAAGTGTACATCCCCAGGCCTCATCAGTTTCAGTTCATGTCACATGTACAGTAGACGAGGAAGCCTGTTTGGATGAAGCGGTATGTCAAACGTGAAATGTTATCTCACAAGTTGTTGGATGTTTCATAAGATGCAATTTCAAAGAGATGAAAATCAAGTAGTTTAGCTCTGAAAAAGACTGACGAGAATCATTTCAGGGGAAGTTTATTATTAAAAAAAATACAAGTAGTTCTCTATTGATATTAACTTTCAAATGAAAGAATAGAGACATTTTGCTTCTTCATGAACATGAACTTTGAATACAACTACCAGTTGAGGGCAATCATACATTACCAATCTAATTTAGTCCTTTCCCTGAGATCATCGTGTGAAGCAGCAATGACTTTTTAATAACCCGACCTGTTCAGTCCCACTGAGCTGTGACGATGAAAAGTCTGATTCATTAATTGTGTTGACGGGGGGAAAATTACGATTCAAATAACGAATGTGTTTGTGCCATTGTGAGAAATGCTGAACAGTGCCTTAAAGTCAAGTGTGCACCTCCGCCGAATGGATTCTCATTCCGCGATCGACGGCGCTGATGATAATGGCATTGTTCATTAAACACACGCGGCTTCACAAACGAGGGCTTTGACTTCTATCTCTGTCGTGGAGCTTTAATGCGCTTGTCTCGTAATTGGCCCGGATGAGTCAGCGGTTTGTGTGTCAGTGTGAGCACAGTCCAGTTGCTCTTGCCTCCTCTCGGCAGATGGATCCGAGACAAAGACTAGGTCACCAGATTTCCCTCCACTCCGTTCTGCGGCACACCCACTCCGGCATGAAGTGGACTTGTAGGGAAGATATCATGCCAGAGAACGGGGCAGTGTTCAGGACTCTCGCTGTGCTCTCTCAGGTTTAACAAATCAGCATCTGTTGGCCAGTCTGCGAGCCAGAAACCCATTGGCTCCAACCTAGATAACAGAGGGAGGGGAAGAGAGAGAGAGAGGGGCTGAGAGCAGGGAGATAGAGAGGAATCATCACATTGCTGCTATTTGCTGAAATGTAGGCTACAGCATTTTACAACAGGTTGATAAGGCGCTTGGCTATGACAGTTCGTTTTGCTATTATGCTGTATATTTTGTCAAAAAATGCTCTGCCCCTATGCCCTGTCTCGATATATATTTTCTTTTCTCGGGATTTAGTTGATTCTCTACTCCAGAGTGACTCACAGTGAGTGTTCAGCGTCTTGCTCAAGGACATGTGGCTGTTAGTGGACACCTTGGCTGTTGCTGGTATTGAACCTGCGACCTTTTCATTACAGATAGAGAATACAAAACTGCCGCTACCTTGCAGTTCCGCCGAGGTATGCAGCCAACCTCTTTCTTCAGTTTTACCTTTTCAATACAGGACAGTCTCTTTAACCACTAGGTCATCATCTCATCTCCGCAGCTGCCAACGTTACACAAATAGGGCACTTTTGACACAAATAACTGAAAAAAAAAAAGAAGTAAAATGAGGTCAGCAGCAGTTAGTTTACCACCCACAAGCCTTTGTGGTCACCCCCATACCACAGCTACACAAACCTTCACGGGAAATGTTCGCTCAGTCATCTGATGTGTGATAACCGAGCGACGGGTGAAGAATGTTCAGAGAGAATCAGAGAACTGACGAAGTGTCGACACACAAACAGGATTTGTCACGGTGTGAAGACGGCGGTGTCGTTTTCATATTTGGTGATGATTACATACAGTACATGATTATGTTTCTGAGAGACACGTGAGACGGCTTCTACAAACAAATGATCAAAAGAAAAGGGATGCAAATGCTGAAAAACTGGGCCTACATTGTTAGTCTTAATTTGTGTGCAAATGAAATGTTATGAAAATGCAAAGTGTGTCAACCACAACTAGTGGCAACGATAGGGTTAGGACACCTTCTGTGCTCTGGCTGATGATTCAACTTGTACCATGGAGAGTGTCCTCATTCTCAGAGTGCTGCTTCACAGAGGATACTTGGCGCACACATCTCATTTCTCTCTCTCTCTCTCTCTCTCGCTCTCTCTCTCTCTCTCTCTCTCTCTCTCTGTTTCATTCGGTCTCTCTTGCCCTTTCACTGTCACTCCCCCTCTCACTTGCATCTTGCTCTTCAAATCTCTCTCTTTTTCTCTCTCTCTCTCTCTCTCTCTCTCTCTCTCTCACACACACACACACAAACACACAATGTCAAGGTGAGTGAGTGAAGCACTTTCATGCATCATTAGAGCAGTGATAACAGCGCAGACATAAAGAGGGAGATGCCTGATTGGCCTGAAAATGACTTCTAAAATACACTCGCCTCAGTAGATTATTATTGGGGATATGTCACATAGGTGTGTGTGTGTGTGTGTGTGTACAGTATAAACCTATTGGGGATTTGAGAAGAAGCAGAGGGGAGTGTGACCCTACCAGATTATCATTTGGGAATTGAAAGGGCTGTGTTTGGATATTTTCAGTCGTGACTTTACGAAAGCCTAATAAATCGGTCTCACATGCCTTGTTTCCACTACAGGACCCAACTGGACTAGACACAGCTTGTTATTTCACTCACTTATCACCATATGTCGGTGATTCTTTGTGTTTTTATTGACCAAAAATTATGTTTGCAGCTGTGTTGTTGCTTTCAAGATCATGTTATAAACATTTGAAGTTTTGTTTGAAAATGAGTTATCCACTTAAAAAATAAAAAAAAAATTACAAAATAATTGATACAGTGGCACAAAATGTACGGAATACAAGTCTTTGGTTTACAAAGTGGTAACAGTTTACCGACAGGACTTTATATTTCAGCAAAACTGTTGATGAACTGCAGGTGATGATGATTTTTTTCCCAGGAAGGGTATGTAGGATTTTGGACTGGCAAAAAAAGCATTCCAGTCTCTGGGATCATGCAGTCTAAACAATGACCTGCAACTACTTAAAAATGTTGAAGTGGCAGCCCCTAAAAAGTCTACTGGTGGTGGTGGTGGAGCGTTTTTACCCTTGGCTTTGAAGACAGATAAAAAGCAACGCTAACTGAGCCACAGACTTTGTATATGTATTATGTATTATTCCAAAACCTCTTTACCAACCTGTCTCCTTCTGGCCTTTGGGTGACTCCAGACTGTGAGATAACAGCGGGGAGGCGCAAAATGAAATAGCATTATAAATATTGTAGCGCTAATGTGAAATCTGATGAATATCATCACAAATCTTATCAAATCTTAAATATATCGCCCCTTCACTCTCTCTGGCTGATGTCAGGGAATCAGACGTTGGCTCACCAATTAAGTCCAGACTTGAGACTTACTTAGTTTTTAGTACAGCTTTACCTTTTACCCTAACTCCCAGCTTACCAGCCATTCCTTTCTCTCTGTTTCCTTCCCTGCAGTCTGTTGTTTAATCTTGCTGCTTCCTGCTCTTGTGGACTGCCCTGGTGTTACACAGTGTTCTCATATCCACACACACATGCTTCTGTATACACACACACACACACACACACACACACACGAACACGAAGATGCTCACACATTCTAGCTCTGGAACTTAATTTGGGATGTGCTTGTTTTTCTTGTTTGATCGCTTGTTTTTTTTTCTGCATATATGCCCTGTATCCTCTACAGTACTCTTTATTACTTTGTGATTAACTTTTTTTTATTAAAATCGGTAATATATCGTAGCATAGCTAGCAAGCTCTTCTTTTCCAAGGCAATGTAGGCTAAACCACTGGTGCAGCAACACTTGAACAAGTGTGTCATCATATCTTATTAGCAGCTTTTGTGATAATTCACAGTTTGCAAGTTAGATTAGGAAGATTAAATTAATTTCTTACAGTTTAGTTTTTTAATTGGAATGGGTGTAGCAGATTCAACCCTGAATCTATTATGACCTGAAATTACCTTAACTACATGTAATACTGCAAGTTCCACAGTCCAATCCATGCTTCTCTATAATAGCTCTCTCTCTCTCTCTCTCTCTCTCTCTCTCTCTCTCTCTCTCTCTCTCTCTCACACACACACACACTCTCTCTCTCTCTCTCTCTCTCTCTCTCTCTCTCTCTCTCTCTCTCTCTCTCTCTCTCTCACACACACACACACACACACACACACACACACACCCACACCCACACACAAGCTTAAACCTAGACAGAAATCATTTTCTGGACAGCACACTGTGTCATCTGCTCTGGTACAGAAATAGTCCTCTGTGCTGTAGCCATGGAACATCAAGTCCCATCAAATCAGTGATCAGCCCCATTATATGAGACACTCCCATTGATGTACAACTATATTACCATCAAGGGAAGTATATTATAGTTGTTTATCTGGTCATGTCATTTGTGCCACCTTCCAACTTTGCTGTTCTTTACTGATAACAGATATTTTAATGAGCAAAGGTTTCAAATGCCTTTATAATGTCTCTGTAAACTATTGTATCTCTTTTTGATATTGAGTTAAAGTAAAGATTGCTGGTATTAATCACAGACTTAAGGTATATTTTCTTAGAAGTTGCTTCATTCTACTAATTCAACAGTAAGTCCTGTGCCGACTAGTTTACAGGACATAATTTTCTACAAATCATATCTTTTCTTCATTCAGCACTATCTTGTTATTAAAAAGCTTAATTAATTAATTAATTAATTAATTATTGTGAAAATGTAAACTCAACTATGAATGTTCACACCTTAGGTGCAATTTTCACACAATTCCCACAATCCTCTTTGCGTATTCAGAAAGAGCTGGACGTGGCAGAAGCACTGGTCACGGCTACTGCTGTTGTTTTGCAACTATTGAAAAACTCATTTGAAGCGAGACATTTTCCTGCTTAAGGCTTTCAACACTATGCACTCTACAAACATGCTAGGCTCTGTGTCTTTAGGCTTCATACAATTGATATGATATTTGTAAAGTAAGTAAAGACAAGAATAAAATCATCTGAACAGTTTAGATGAAAACAGGTGACAGATACCACAACCCCAACTGCTGACTGCATGACGAGTTTTTGGCAAAGAGGAAAGGGGCTGAGGCTTTTTAGCTCTCATCAGTTTCTGTAGATCTCAGGTACAAAGACTCCTGGTAAATTTATTGCCTTCATGCCATGTTCACTTTGGGAAAGCCCAGTTCGTGGGCACCTTGGCAGTATTCAAAGCCAGTACCTCCCTACTGACTAAATATGGCAGAGAATTTCTTCATTCCCTGCTAAAGGAGTTTGTCTCATCAAACTGCAAAATGTGCAACTCACTTTCCCACTCCCAAGCAGGTATAGCATAATGGCAGGCATTAGACAGCATGAGAGAAAATACCTAGCTAGCAGTTGTAAAACACAACAAACATTAACTACACACTCAAAGAGTGTATAAGATTAATTTTAAAACCATTAGCTTTTCAATCAGCATTTCTCCTGATGTGAAAGTGCTATAAAACAAGCTTTTATAGTGCTATGAGTTCCTGACAGAAGCTTGCAGCTGAAATGCTAATAAGAAGATACTTTTTAATACAAGACTAATGTTAGTTGACTTATATCAGGGGAGTTCGGTCCCCTTTGCTGATTCTCAATATTCCAACACTTGCATAGTGCATAATTTTGCACTTTTTGTGGAAACTCATTATAAACATCGAGAACCAAAATGCCCCCTACCCTATGTAGACTGCCCTTACATCATAGAGATTCAGAGGGAATGCTAAATAAGGTAATTAGGCTTGGCAACCGGCTGCTGAGTGTAGTCGACTCATAAGAGGGCCCGCATTTTAAAGCAGCCAAATCACCAGAAGTGTGCAGCGAGATATGCGGCAGAAACCAAATGGCCATCATCTGGAGACACATCACCGGATTATAAACAAGCTAATGACATTCTTCCCGCCTCCTTCGCTTCCCACTGAATCCAGGTGCTTGAATAAAGATATCTGCACTTTGGCTTGTTGCTCCATTAGCGAGTTACCCAGCATCGTTTCAACTGCAACCGGTCTTCATGTATGCACGGGACATAAATGCTTTGTGGACTAATAAAAAAAGACAGCAGGCCTCATGCAACCTCGGTCGTTTTCTATGAACTTCCCAGAGTCACCGACACATCATAAATTGCTTAGATGTGCTGTCAGAGCCATTCGCGGTGACACACTGAATTGTCCTGAGTCATTCTCTTCCAAGCTCCGAGCGGCATTAGAAAAGGGCCGCCAATCACCGGAGAGAGAGAGGCCGGCATGTCTAGCTGTCGCCACGGCAACCTTCCATCACAAAACCTTCCTGGAACAGCTGTTGTGATCTTGTGTGATTAAGCATGTGTTTTAGTCATCGTGAGCTCTCAGCCTAATAACAGGAGGAGGAGAAGGAGGGCGAGGAGGAGGAGGAGGATGGAGAGTAGAAAGAGAAAAGAAGAAACATTTCTTGCCAACTGAGAAATCACCACTGCTGGTAGATGAGGAGACGACTTGAAAGAGAACAGGGGTTTTTACCAGTGAGAGAGAGAGAGAGAGAGAGAGAGATGGGGGTGTAGAGAAGAGAGGAAATGAAAAGCAAAGAAAAGAAAGAAAAAAATATATGACAAGCCCGGAAGCTATATGAGGATTTATTACAAAGTCCAACCTCAGTGAGCAAATAAGAAACTGCAGTTCAAATAGAATGCTTGGCGTATTACCTCATATACCGAAGGTGCTTTCAATATTACATTCTATTGCTGAGTCGGAGCGTTCGGATACAAAAAAAAAAAAAAAAAAAATGGCACAAAGCAAATATGTGTCTGCATAAAAATTGCTGGGGGCTTCAAGGGAGAGAGGTGGCATTAACGGCCCATTGTGAAAAGCCTTTTTCCGGAAGGGTTAGAGGGTGCAGCGCTGTAAAATCAAACCTCGCCATTATTCAGCACCATCTCTCTCCTGTCCCGTCTCGCTCTCTCTCTCTCTCTCTCTTCTCCTCTCCCTTCCTCCCTCTCACTCTCTCTTCTTTTCTCTCCCTCTGTCTCTCTCTCTCTCTCTCTCTCCGTCTCCCGGCAGAGCTATCACTGGCATGGTTCATCTGCTGCAGAGTTTAAGTCGTAAAATAGCACAGTGTTTATTCAGACCCAGCCATCTCACTTTTTATGTGGAACTATCATTCCGTATAATGAACCAGCAACAGCAAAATACACAAGTTTCTGCCCCCCCCCTCCCCTCCCCCACACACAAAAAATGGCCCAGAAGCATTATACTGCTGCTTCGTTCGCAAACTTTCACTCTTCAGTGCCCGCCGTGTCGCTGATGAATCACGGTGCCATGGTATGAGAATAAATAGTTCCATTTTGACTTTTTTTTGTTGTTGAAACTTTTCCACTTGGACACTCACAGATGGCCGAGGGTCCTGTAAAGTGCATGATAAGATGACCGCCCACACATGTACACAGACACGCTTCATGATTTTTGGACCTTCTTGCTCCCCTCTGTGCTTTTTCATCCTTTCTCCTGCCCTCACTCCTTCTCCTGCTCATCCCCCCCTCCTCCCTCCTCCCTCCTCTCTCTCCATCATCCTTCATCCTACTTTCTCACTCTCCCTCCCCACCATCTATCCCACCCTCCGTCCCTCTCTCTGCTCGGCAGCCAGAAGGCCAGTGTTTGATAATGACATATCAATCTGTAATGTACTCTGGTCATGACTCACCCACAGATGGCTTGGAGAAATACACTCTTTTTTTCCCCCCGCAGTGCCCCAGTTACCAATAAAGAACTGTCCAAGGCTGTCAAACTGTGCTCTTTCTTGTGGTGTGATATTGAAATTGGGTAAATTTAGATGCCGTGGAGCCGGGTGCCAGGCTGGCGACACATCTTAGTCATAATTTGGAACTTGGGGCCTCTGAGCCTCTGGTAAGTCATGATCAAATGCAGTGCCCAAGAAAAACACACAGTGACACAGAGAAAGTCAAATAAGGCATTGGTGTGCATTAAAACGAACATGCATCAATAGCCGAAGCCTGGCAAGTGTTCATAGTGAGAGTATACACATACCAGTCAAAAGTTTGGACACACCTGACTCAATGTACTATGTTTGTCTTTATCTGAAAGCCATTTTGATCTAAAGGCTTATGCTTAAATGCTTGAAATTTGTTTCTTAGACAAATATAAATAGTGGAGTTGATGCCTATGTATGAATTTCTTTCCAAAGCCTTACCATCAAGGCAAAGGGTGTCTACTTTAAAAACTCTATAAGATATATATATATATATATATATATATATATATATATATATATATATATATATATATATATATATTTTAACACTTTTTTGATCACTGCATTTCCATTTCCATTTGTGTTATTTCATAGTTTTGATGTCTTTACTATTATTCTATATACTATATATGTGGAAAATAGCAAAAATAAAGAGAAATGTGGTGTGTCCAAACTTTTGACTGGTAGTGTATATACAATTATATCCATACACATGTGTTGGGAACTATCTTGGTGGGATAATCAGCAGGACACCAGCCTGACCCTTCCTTTTAAAGGGCCGCTCTTTACCCAAGAGTCCTAGTGGCGACCAGCAATGGCAAATAATCATGACGGCAGCAGCGACAACGTCAATGAAAGCCAGTAACCTCACTGTGGCGCCGAGGAGTGGGAGGGCCATCAAGTGGGAAACGAAGCATGCTGGGAAGCGACGAAGGGCTGGGGAGAGAACGACAGGTAGAGAAGATGGAGTGATAGCCAGACCGTTAAGCCCCGCGCAGACGGCGATAAAGAAGACCTAAGAGGAAGAGGAGGCTGAGAGAAAGAGAGACAGAAAGACAGAAAGAGAGCGACTGTCATCAGTTTGTCACATTACACTATTCATGCGACTATTTGAGTGTTTGTATTATTGCCTAAACAGTGGGCTATTTAGAGGCTGCTGTAGGGTATTAACATCTATCCTTTCCCTCTTAAATTTTTGAGAAGCTTGGGAACAGAGAGGAGGGGAGGGCGGGATGCCACATGGCACGGTTGAGACGTAGGCCTGATGTCTTCTGCATTAGAACTGACAACTGCTAATGGTCATCTGCTCTCTGTCACTTCTGATGAAGCTGCTGCAGATAGTCATACCAGATTGTTATGGTACTAATAGTATTATAATCACCTCAAAACGCCTGAAGATTGTTTACTTGCTTGCAGGTGGGTTCACACTATGGGAGCTTGATGAGCAACAGCAAAGCACCATCCCATAGTATCCCCCAGTTTCATTAATTAATATTTGTATGCTATTTTTAATATAGTACTTGTGCATTTTTGCGTAGTACATTTGTAGTCTTTTACTTCATGTCTGTGCATTTATCATGATTAACCACTTCCTTTCTGTCCTGTACATACAAATTGTGATAAATATACCAACTGCTCCAATGCAAATATACCAGCTGGTACTCATAAACAACTGAAACTGCTATGTAAGTGAATGCTGCAAGTCACAGCTATGATGCAGGCTTAGCTTGAGGAGTCATCAATCAACATGACAGAGTGTAGGCCATTATAAAATCACCTAGAGATATACATTCGGTGCACAAGTTTCATTCCAAAATGAGATGCCCACCATTTGAATAAAAGTGGCATCCACTTTCACAAAATGATAGATACCGCTAAATCAATCCAAATTATGGTAGTTTAAGCACAGTAAATATCATAAGTCTGATAACACTTTTACAGACTGGATGCTGAATCTC
Source organism: Centroberyx gerrardi (assembly GCF_048128805.1). NCBI lineage: Eukaryota > Metazoa > Chordata > Actinopteri > Beryciformes > Berycidae > Centroberyx > Centroberyx gerrardi. Next base: position 14,902,767 of record NC_136020.1, on the reverse strand, counting down.
AGACATATTGAATGATGTGCTTGTGGTGAAGAGTTTTTCCAAATCAGATATATGGTGTTTTGGATATTAACTGTTCAATGAATTGCTCATTTTTTTTCCCCTCAGCAGATTGTGGGAAGCCGGCGCGGTGGCATGTGTGATAAGTGTGTTAGAGTGAGGCAGCCAGATAGGGGTTTGATCCTTGGTCCCATTGCCATACGTGATGATACATCTTCATTTAGGGGGAGGACAGGAAGCCTTGACTTGTTCATTAGGTGACACACCAAGGCTTCGTTAATGACGACAGTGCACAGCGAGCCATACATCAAACAAGCGTGAGGAAATGGCCATTGCCACGCCATATCAATTTCATTAATCAAATTTGCCAAGATTGATACTGGCATACACTCAGGATCACGCGGTTCCCTTCCATACGTCCAGGAAAAGTTGCTTAAACCCTTCAAAGGGAGAGCGCTCGGTGAAAATGTTTCTCTCTCTCTCGCCCGCACGTTTCTCTGCTGTCCCTTCTAGGATTTACACAACTCCATTTGTTGATGATTTACATTAAGTAGTCTTCATTACTCTAAAAGCTGTGTGAGTGAAAGAGAGAGAGAGAGAGGGCGAGAGAGAGAGAAAGAAAGAGAGAGAGCAAGGCAGAAAACGAGGAAATGATAATGCGAGCGAGGAGCTGCTGCATGCCTCAGACTGCAGGAGGCTGCATTAAGTTGGGCTCGGGGCAAGCACTCTGCAGTGTTGTAGCCGGACCTGACTGTAGCAAGCAAACTAAAAAAATGACTCCCTGTCTGTGCAAGCCAGACCTCTTAGCTCTGACAGCCTGAAATCCCCATCATGGCTGTGAAGCTTTAGTTTAGCTTTGGGGATGATGTGGGCCATATCACTGGAAGCTTTCCCAGGCTACGCTATCACGGTGATGTTCTCAATTGGGGCATTTGCAGTGAGCACAGCTCCACTATGGCAGCCTTTCTTGTCACAGTGTTAAAGCTCATATATTTTATAGCAAACAGAAAGGTTCACAGAGGGCAAAGCCTGACAGCGCTAATTGGTGGATACCCGTTTGTTTGTTCTGGAAGCGTCTGTGCGTTTCAGTGAAGAGTGCGATAATAGAAGGGAATGCAATAGGAGGAAGGGGGGTGGGGCGGGGGGGGGGGGGGGGGGGGATGGAGAGAGAAAGAGAGAGAGAGAGAGAGGGAGAGAGAGAGAGCAGCTTGAAGAGTGGTAGGAGTGGTGGACGTGGGTTGAGACAAAAGCATGTGTCACAGTCTTTTCTGTCTGTGGACTGAGATAAGCACGGCTGTTTAGGTGGAAGACCTCAGAGCCAGCTGCAGTGAAAAGAGCCTGGACATAAAGGATACAGCAGTTCTGCTCCCTCTGTTTTCTTCTCCCGCCAAAATATCTTCTTGTTTCTCACATTTGTGGCGAGAAATGTTGTGAATATGTGTCTGTTTGATGTATGTATGTTGTATATATGCAAATGTGGTGTGTGTGTGTGTGTGTGTGTGTGTGTGTGTGTGTGTGTGTGTGTGTGTGTGTGTGTGTGTGTTTTTTTTCCTACCAGGTGTACAAAATATTAGGACCACAATCCTTACATTGAGTCAAGTTGCGAACCAGAATACTGAGACATTGATCGTGAGACATGGGTTGTGTTGAACTCAACTTGCAACTCAATGTAAGTAGTTGCATTAGATTATATTAGATGAAAGAGGTTAGTGAAGTTAACAAAAAAAATGTTAATAATTTGACATATAATTTAAACTCTATACTTAACAAGACTAGGTCAAAACCTAGTATATGGCTGGACCGTGTCCGTCTCCTCTCTCCGCCGCTGTCCTCTCCACCGCGCCCACGGCCCGTATTGATTCTCCCGATCCAAGCCCCGGACGCTCTGGTACCCATCGGTGCCGAAAACGCCGTTCGCCGGACACCCGATGACGCATCGGCGTCGGGACCCCCGCCGAAATCTCGGCCGGATCACCAGGAACAAATCGGCGCCCAGCTATCGGCACTCGCCGGAACCGTCACCCCGGGAAACTCTGGGAAGCGTCGGCAGTAAACCCTCGGCGCGCCGAAACCTCCATGCTTGTCTGTGTCTCTCTCTCCGCCGGTGGACTGAGCTCGCGCATATGCATCGAAATAAACGCCGATATGATATAATTGTATAGATTCCACTTTAGATTCCACTTTAGATTCCACTTTAGATTCTACTTTAGCTTCAGTTAGCTTCAGCTTACATGCATGATATTGGTCAGCCTGCTTACTGTGTGGGAGAAACGGGTTCCCGATCTCAGCGGAGAAACAAGATGGCGGAGAAAACGAAACTTAAATTTCTGGCTCTGTGATCCTATGATGTGCCACGTGCCACGGCCGACCAATGGTGTAACTTCATCACTCAGTCAGTCAGTGAGTGACAGACATTTGCGTTTATAGGGCTGGCCCCGCTGTTGCGGTCCAGCCAAAAATACTAGGGAAAGGGAACTGCCTAAAGAAAAATGAAGGACAATAATTATCTCAAGACAATTTTCTCAAAGCTCAGAAATTATTCTTTAACCTATGTGTGTGTGTGTGTGTGTGTGTGTGTGTGCATGTGCGTGTGTGTGTGTGTGTGTGTGTTCATCTTTGTCCATGCCTGCAGTGGATTGCCATCTCAGTCACATCTAGTTTTAGACTTCCATTTGCTTTAGTGCTGGCCCATGCCCTGGGGTTGAGGGAGAGGAAATAACTCAGTCCGCTCAGGCAGAGTTCAGCAGAACAAAAAACATTTGGGTAAAGTGACACAGTGAAATTCTGTCGGCTCTGCAGTATTATACCACCACCAACTACAAAGCTTGTAGCTCTTAGGTCGAGGCCAGCCCTTTTCTGAAAAGAGACGAAAAGAGAGACAGAGAGAGAGAGAGAGAGAGAGAGAGAGAGAGAGAGAGAGGGGAAAGAGAGGGAGGAATTTCCTTAAAAGCATTGAATTCATATTTTTTCTCTTGGCAATAGAGTTCATAGATGGTTCATTTCCAAAAAATCTGAATAATAGTTTTGGACAGCATCTATTGAGAGCACACTGGAGGCCATAGGTCCACCAAACTCAATTACCAACTGTTCAGAAAATGTTCTGTATCAGTAATAGTGATAGTAGAGGACGGAGGGAAAATGGCGACCAACCTTTCCGCTGGCTATCTTTCCAATAATTTTCACTGTGCGGAGGGACGGCAGTGTAAAGAATCGGCGAAATTGAATGGAATGTCACACCTCACTGTTCACGCAAGGAAAATTAGGCTTGTACATGTGCATAGCATACTAGCTAGGGGCGACAGACCAGAAACATAACACTTACCTCACAGTATTCTGCTCCAATACATTAGAAACACCGAAAATCCTGCCTGGGATTGGAAATGAAACCGCTGCCGCATTCGAGATTTCAATCAAACGCTCATCGCTCGAGCTGAACAAAGAGAATATTCAATTTGCGCTTGGAAAATGAACGCTTAACGTCGCTGGCTGTAGATGAGTGTGTGTTTCTCTCTTCTACAGCGCCTGTCTCCTGCCACCTGTTTGATTGCGTTTGCAAGCAGAGGCCATCATCACCGAATCGTCAGCTGAGGGGAATCAGTCTGATGAGATGTTGGATTCAGACCAGTAGCATGTGTGAGTGTGTGTGTTTATGTGTGTCTGTGTGTATGTGTGGGTGTGCGCACACATCTGTGCATGCCTGTATGTGCGTATGTGTCCATGTGCATGTGTATTACTGTGTGTGTGTGTGCAAACACAGTGTGTTGCTGTTGCGAGCAACATTTATTCCCCATTGTGCTGCGATGTCATTAGGGAACGGCAGTGGCAGATTGCTCTGATGAGGCTGAGGATGCTGTGTTGTCTGCTGATGTGCAGCTCAGAATGCAAATGAAGCGCTACACTGCAAAGTGCTATATGTCCATTTTGGAGAAGAATTATCACGTTAAGTTCAGCATTTGACATCTGTAAAATGTGGAGGATAAGAATGCAAATGAAGTTCTAAGTGCTATATGTCCATTTTGGAAAAGAATTATCACTAGTTTGTGGTAAAATGTGGAGGATCCAGTAACAGTAAAAGTTTTAGCATTGTGTCCACTGAGGGCTTAAGATAAAAAGATGAAAAAGTGCCATAATACAGTGGTTCTCAAACTATCGGGAGACCATTTTGGGAAGTTGTGAGATGATTTATGGGATATGAAAAAAACATATAGCCTACCATACAAATTTATTATCATGGGTAATGTTTTTTTCTCTATTTTTTGTGTTTTTTCATGTGAAATACTGAATAGTGTTCAGCCTCTAGGCGTCCTCTGATAATCAAATGAAACGACCTGAAAAGGGAAAATAATTTTTTGGTTGAACTGTTTACCACTCTGCATATGCAGCCTGTGACGGGGGTCACAAGTAGGCATTGCTTCGTTTTAAGGGGTCACAAGCCTAAAAGTTTGAGAACCGCTGCCATAATAGACCTTATTCCCAGGGTGGACATTTTGAAACTCTACCTGAAAGAGCAATTACAGCCCAGCTATGTCCTACTGTTGTGTATCATGATACATGTCATACAAACGTCGGGAACCGAACAAGCAAGATTACCCACTGAAAAACATATTGGAATGGATCTCCGGAGGGATTGGTAAACATTTTATGGTAATATATTTGGCCCACTATTCCAATACCTAGGCCAGTGATTCTCAACCTTTTTCATATCAAGGACCTCTAATTTAGTTCACATTAGGGCCACGGACCCCCATTTGATGAGATTTTGTCTCTCGGACCCAAATCTGAGAATATTTTCATTGTTAGATATGATTTTTCCAGAATTTCATGACTATCTGTATTGTAGGTAGAGAGATAACAGTGAAACTATGACCAAAATAGCAATTCTTCTACATTCTCTAATTGTGTTAACTTCTTGTAAAAAGAAATAATGCTTAAAGTTTAACACTTCATCAGTTTGCTGGGGACCCCCTGGAACCCCCTCAAGGACCCCTGGTGGTCCCCGGACCCCACGTTGAGAACCATTGACCTAGGCTACATTCCAGTATCTAGCTAGCTAGTAAGCAAGCTAACTTCCCCACTAAAGTCATTGTAGTTGTTGTTCTCGAGAATGCTAGCTAATTTGATAACTGTTAGGTTTATCTATGTATACTATATCTGTAAAGTATTGCTGGTTTTATATGTACTCCAATCGTCTGTGTTGTGAGTCTAGGTGTCACTTCTTTCAAATGTTGGGATATCTCCTTTTGGAATAAGGCTTTTCAAATATATCATTCTCCCTCCTCACCTTCAACAGGCTGTAGTTTGCCCTGTGGTTTGTGTTTTGAAGTGTTTGATGTTGCTCAAAGGCCCAATCTGTAAATGATGAAACACTGTCACCCCACAAATGGCTTTGATTTATGATTTGCTCGATTTAAGATTTTTTTCTTTTTCACTCTGAAATTCATTTTTTAAAGCTGTCTGTGCTTCTGATATGAGCACTAACCATACAGATAAGCATGATATTTTAAAGCTGCAAATGGTTGCATGTGTGATGTGCGTGGTGTAATGAAACACTGCAGTAGGCTAAAGCAGACTTTTATTTTGAGTCATGATGGACAAAAAGTCCCAAAAAGCTTATCTACATCTACAAGTTATATGAGGATATACAATTTCCATGGTCAAATACATTTCAGATTGCATAATTTCAGGCTTTCAGCTTTGTCTATATTTACCTTTGCTGGTGTTCATGAGGCTGCTGGTAGAGAATAGGGACATTTTAGATGAAAAACAAACAAAATCTCAATAAATAGTAGCCTACATCATGAATTCTAGAGATTCTTTAGAGTTATGAAGCTGAAAATTTTCAAAGTGTCTGCTTCTTTGGTGCCCTAATTTGGAGTTTCCTTACCTGGTTGTTGCTGTGACTCTTGGCAGTTGATTTCATGCTGAATGAACTGATGAAGTGGTTACAGTGATTGAGATTGGCATTGTTCAGAAGCATTGTTCTGAATGTAATTGTGTTGATGATTTATGTGTCAGACACACCCACACACACGCTCACACACATATGAAACACATACACACACATACACACACACCATACAATACCTGAGGGAGATGTGGGCAGGCACAGAGAATCACTTTGTGACAATTTATCCATGAATCACTTGATACAGTATGGCTCCACCTGTCACAGCATAGAAACAGCATGGCATTACCTCCCACTAGGCTCTGGGGAGAAGGACTTACAGCAGATGGATGGGTTGATACAGGAGGGATCTGGTTCATGGGATGGGTTTCTATATGCGGGCCGAGAATATGGGTCAGTAACACATTTACACTCTTTTATAATGCTGAGCTTTAACGCCAAGCGCTCCAAATTATGACTCCCACTCTCCCATCACGACCACTTAGTTGCCAAGGTGATGAATCAGAGAAAGATGAAAAAGCAAAAGGGGGAAAACAAGAACAGCCAAAACAATTTCAGCTCAGAAGAAAAAAAAAAAAAATTTGATTGCCTTTGTCTTGAAGTTTTTCAGATGCAGAAAAAGACGCATGGCGGAGCTTATGGAACATAAAACCAAAACCTCAACAATTGAAACCTCTGCCACTTCCTCCCCTCTAAATGCTTCCAGGAAAATTACAATTGCATTTTGAGTTTTTTTTTTTTTTTTTTTTTTTGTCAACGTTTCCTGGCAGTGTCACAATAAATCTCACCCCCCCGCCCCGTGTGCCGCAGGAGGAGGTTGTTTTGTCGGCCGCTTGCTGTGGCATTGGACTTGTTTATGCTGTACTGTGTGCTGCGCTCAAAAGAGAAAAAAGGGAGAGAGAGGACGAGAGGGAGAGGGATAGAAAGAGAGAGGGATGGAGAGAGAGAGGGGGGGAGAGAGAGAGGGGGGTGGGTGATGGAGAGAGCGAAATAGAGGGCTGGAGAGAGAGAAGAGAGGCATGGAGGGACAGAAAGAGAGATGGAGGGAGAGAGAGAGAGAGGGGGGGGGCATGCTGCAGTGTTCTGGCTGCTTTCCAAGGGCACTGTTACTTCCAGTGAACAAACAAAATACTGGTCTCAGCTAAATATAACATTTCCCTTCGTGCGCAAGCCTTCAGAGAGGTGGTGGAGGGGAGCGAGGGAGGAGAGGAGGTGTGTGGAGGTATGTGGAGGTGTGTGTGTGTGTGTGTGTGTGTGTGTGTGTGTGTGGGTGGGGGTTCTGTCGCTGTGCAGAACCCCCTGACCTGAGCTCAACGCAAGAGGCCACCTGAAGCGGAGCGTGGCGTTAGTAACACGGAGGTCAGGATCCTCTCCCCTGTTTGATTCCCTTTTTCATATCTCTCTCTCTCTCTTTTTTTTCTCTCTCTCTACCTTTCCCGGTTTTCTTCCAGCACAGCTCTCTCTCTCTCTCTCTTCCTCTGTCTCCTCTGTCATTGTGTCCCTCCCCGCCGCTATCTCTGTGCTGTGCAGAAGTTCTCCTCTCATGTCCCCTTTGTTGCTTTATCATGCATGATAAACAGCTCAGATGACCCTCTGCTCAAACCTCCGTCTCATTTATTCCCTTTACTTTCTCTCTCTCTGTCTCTCTCTCTCTCTCTCTCTCTCCCTCTCTCCTTACTTTACTTTCTTATCTCAGTTTGTTTCTTCCTTTTTTCATCCGACACAAATATAGAGCTTTGAAATGAACTACTGCTACTGCCGAGGGACATTAATAATTTACAGCGGAGCCAACGTGACAGGAGAATGGAAATTAAACATAGGTTTTAGCCCATGCATTAGAGGCAGGCAGCCAGCCATGCATGGCCTGAGTCGTGTGTGTGTGTGTGTGTGTGTGTGTTGGGGGTTGTGAGAGTTGGGGTGTGGGGATGGCAGAAAAATTAACTCACACACACAGCCCGTAATGTTTTATCATTACAGCAAAGGATATTGCAATTTAACTCCCCGTAGATATTTGTTAGATGGCCGTGAACACGACCAGAGCAATGCTCACAGTGGATGCTTTCTGAATAGGTGATTATCTTCAATGAGGTTATTGTGGTCTGCAGACAAATGCGCAGAGACTATTTTTATTTCAACTTTGCCTGGAAAACAAACAACTGCCAATTTGCTGTGTGTGTGTCTGTGTGTCTGTGGGTGTATGCATATTTATTTCTGTATGTGCGTGAGAATGCATATGTATACATGCACACATGTATGGTCTCGCCCACACATTGTTTGTGCGTTTCCTCAGAACTGTTTTGCTGTGCAGCAGAGTCAGTTAAGTTCTTCAAAGAACACAACAACATGGCAAGGGAGGAAGCCTCAAGTGGGTGGCTGGGAGGCTTGGAGGCTGGGTGTTGCTTGATGCAGGCAGAGGCAGACAGCGCACCATAACTCCACACTAGGGGCTTCGCCTGGCCAAAACTTAGCACCACTCCTCACCACGCCACCGCAATCCAGCATGACTTCCGCGCTAGAGAAACCTTCAGGTGAGGAGCTACAAAGCCAGTGAAGCTTCAGCACCATCAGCAACAAACAAACAAATCAAACACAATCCCTCAAGGAGGAGAGAACTAGAAATGACACATTTATTTAGCGTCGCTGTCCGTCCGGCCTCGCTTTACCATCAGCCGAGCGGCAAGTCAAATATTTTCCCCCCACTTACGCAATGACGACCGCCGAAGGAAAATAAACGCGCCGGTTTTTCGAGGCGTTATCAAGCACAACACGGGGGTAATTTGTCAGAACCGGATCACCAGATGGCATTCGCCGCGAACGTGTTGATCGGAGTTAAATTGAGCCCGGGAAATGTTCACGGCAGACGGCTGCCAAAGGAAGGGCTAAATTAATCACGGGTAGGAAATTCACACCTCCTGAGTATGTCAACCACTTCCTGTCCTTAGACAAATACGCAGAGAGACAGAGAGACACCCCGCCACCCTCCGGCTGCACATGACATGCTATACAAATTGACATTTCTGTGCATATAATAGACCTAATGATGAAATACTAATGGTATTTTGAGCCGCCGTCTCTCCTTTTGATGTGCACCGAGCAGACAGTGCGGAGCCCGTGACCTCGCGGTGTGAACGGTGATATTTAGAGGGACAAAGCTAGCTGCCTTCTGAGCATGACATACACGTACGCTGGGTGGAACAAACTGCCTTAGAAAGAAAACCCTCCTGACCTCTTGGGACGTACTTCAGGCGCTATCAGACACCCCAGCCATAAAGTGACAAAGGAGGATGTTGGCAGCGCTTTTTCCAAGTTAAAATCCACTGATGTATGTATTTCACTCAAGCTGCTGTCATGCAGTGGCAGGTCATGATTCCTGACGTGTAGACCTATCATCGCTCTTCATGCATTCAACATGAATAACAAGTTATATGTTTCCAACTGGTCCCAAGTGCTGATCTCAGCTCTTGAGGTTGCTCAGTTAGAGTTCTTCTACCCGTCCTTATCCACACACCATTAACACATACACAACCACAGACATGCTGCTGATGATGCGGCTTAACATCCTCACTATGCTTGCATTACTGTTGCTTCTACATGACTGAGTGCTGGTGGCAGGGGGCGGTGATTTAACCCTTTCTGTGCAACTCAGCTGGCAGCAGTCAGGATGACCTACAGGGGAATCGCTGCATCGTCATGTCCTCAGGGATCCAGTTGTGATGTGATGCAATTAGCCTGCTTGGAGGGCCTTTCCATGACAGGCTGCACTGCAAAAAATATCTGTCTTAAGAAGTCGTTTAATATAGTCTTAAAATCTTATTTTTTTCTTAAAACAAGTAAAATGGGATGAGATCATTTCATTTGTTTCCAGTGAAAATCAACAAAGTTTTCTTGAATGAGTCATTTCTTTTTAATACCAGTGGAGTGAGCTGCCTCATTCTGTTTCACAATATTGACACAAACTGCTGAAACAAGTGCAACTTCACTGAAAATAAGCGACGTTATCTCATCCAATTGGCATGATTTTTTTCACTTGTTTTTAAGAAAAATACGATTTTAAAACTGAATGAGAGACAAATTGAGTCGTTGAGATTGACATTTTTTGGAGTGTGGATGTGCTTGTAGCTGCATGGGAGAAATACGGTGTGGTGTGTGAGGGCTTTTATGTCTGTGTGTCTGCAAGGGGTATTTACACATATGCGTGTGTGTGTGTGTGCCTGTCTGCCTACCTGCTTATGTGCCCACGCAGGTTTGCGCATGTCCATGTGTATTTGTGGCAGGCACACATGCACGTATGTGTTCAATAACCATGTACAGTAAGTCTCTGAGGTTTGAAGCAGAGATTTGAAGCAAATTGTGTATTGCCATGGATCTTGACGCAGCTTCATTGTTCCCTGAAGTGAAGGGAGAAGGCATATACTTCAAAAGACACCCACCTGAACAAGTCCTTAAAAGTTAAAATGTTCTTAAAACAAGTGAAAAACTTCCCAGTGTGGTGAGATAGCAGCACCTGTTCCCAATGCTAATCAACTTGTTTCAAGATTTTTCTTGACTCAAGATACTGACACTTGCTAGTAAATTCATGAAAAAAGTGGGACTGCATTAGAAATAAGTGGAATTATGTCAACCTCACTGGCAGAATTTTTCACATATTTTAAGTAAAATAAGATTTCAAGACTGAATGCTAGACTGAAAGACTTGTTTTTTTTTGCAGCACAGAAGGCTTGCTGGTTAGTAAGCTTATCAGAGTGGCATCTTGGTGCCTGACACAACGGTTGGGTGGTGTGTGTGACATCGATGGGCGCCGGTTAGCGCATGGGCGCAGTCAACAGCTGCCCACACACTGCAGTAGCAGCCAAAAGCTCTCTCTCTCTTTCTCTCTTTCTATCTTTCTCTCTCTTTCTCTCTCTCTCTGCTGTTTATTTCAGGAGCACTGGTTCAATATTACATAAGGAGTTGGTTCCTGTTATGACAAGGTAAGACATCTGTACAAACCAGCAACGAAGGAATTAGACATTCACATATCAGCGCCGAACAGGAACATAAAATGAAGGGATGCACATATGAATACATTATACTGCACAGAAAATGCATTTGCTTCTTAAGTGAAAGAAAAAAAAGATGAGCTATCCACAACATACGTAAGTAGCCAATCTGTTAGGCCCACTTTGTGCTTGCTGCAATGCTACTGTTTTTTCCACCTCAAGATAAATTGTTCGGAAAACCCACCAGAGCTAATTCAGGGTTGATGCATGGGGGGTGGAGGTGGGGGTGGGAGATTCTAAAATAGCTCACACGGTACAATGCATAGATGACTCATGATATATTAAAATGACAGCTCCATCTTATATATAATGTTTACTTCATGAGTTGTCTAAACATGCAGTAGACTGCCTATAAGCAATGAATATTTCATAAGATTTAAATGGCTCTCTCCGACGATTTAATTGAGTTGCATCAGCCACAAAGCAAAGCACGCAATACTAAAGTCTATTAGAATTCCATTCCCCATTATAAGAGAGTCTATTAAAGTTAACAAGGACTCATAACCTTCATGCTTTCTTACTCAGGATATCTTATTGTCTAGCGGTCTCCGTAATGCCAGCCTCATTCTGTCTCTCCTCAGGTCTTCGGCCTTGGCCTCTGTTGTCAGTTGTGTGGAGAAAAACACGCGGTTGGCTTCGATTCATAATTCATTTTTGGAAAAACAGGTGTCTGGCCTCGTGCTCGCCCCCCACAATGGGGTGGCTGCTGCCTCCAGGCAGAGTCAGAGTGCTTCCATCATCTCTCCGTGTGCACGTGCACACACACACACACACACACACACACACACACACACACACAAACACACACCCACACACACACGCACAAATTGGGATAAATGCCAGCATGCACGCTTATGCAAACACATAAACATGCACACACATGCATTCGTGCATACATATCTACACAAGCACTCACAAACACACACACACACACATACACACATTTCTCCATCTGGCGCTATGCCACAGTTTGCTGGCAACAAAGGTTATTCCAACAGATAAACACATTTTAATTACCTGGGCTCCTGTCGCGTAGGAAACAAACTCAAGCAATTACATCTGAATAAATAAGTTAAGAAAAAAAAGCTAGTAATTCCATTTGACTGATATTTAACTTAAAGCCTAAGATTCCACTAAAAATATTATATAGATGTCATCATCTCATCTCATTTTGATTTATTTTATTTTACGCCTTCATAATAATTCATACCTGTATGTATATACTGTATATTATAGCATACAATGCCACACATGACATGTAAAGAATATCACCCGCCATGAGAGAAAGCATATTTCTATGAGACAGTAAATAACATCTCCTGCAGAGAGACAGGCAGAGTACATGCATTTCATCTCCATCCATAATTCATAGCCAGGTGTTGGTTTATATTGGTTTCCAGGTATCTGCCCAAGGACTCTATGGAGATTATAATATCCCTGTGGTGTTTCACAGTCATTTACTCCTGCTGCTGAATGATCACACGCAATTGCTTTGAGCACAATACGCAATAATTGCCTACATCGCTACTGACTACATATTTGGTTGGACAATCCCTGCTTTCATGAAAAACATAGGCTGCCGCTCTGTTGGCATCATTTGTTCTACCTTCCCTTGATCTGTTTCGATGTCCTTTTAGTCCACAGACAATATCAAAGTAACAAAAAATCCCAGCAATGCACTTGAGCAACATTGCTGGGATTAAGGAGCGCTAAGGAGAAGTATCCTGACGATATCAAAATCTCCCTTAAGCAGCCAGCCGACGAGATGCTGGCACGCCGCTGTCTTGTTTTAAAGAGTTTTTCTGTTTGAAGGAAGGGATAGGGTGGGGTGGGGCGGGGCGGGATGGGGGGGGGACTAACGGTGAACACGGAAGATCTGTGAAGACAAAGCTTGCGGTGACAAAGTGTGTTATTCTAGGCGAGCTTCGCAGGATCCATTTGAACGCCCACTCAGACACCTACGGGCTGGCTCATCCATAGCCAGATCAGGCCTCACGCTCAATCCATTACCCGCTGCTTGGAATGGATGGCGGCAGATTCCCGCGCCGAGGCCACCATTATCAAAGAGAAATGGAGGGAGGGAGGGACAGAGAGAAATGGAGGGATAAACAAAAGAGCGGCGAGGGCATAAAGGACAACAGAAAGAGAGACCAAAGGACGGACGGCAGAAAAAGAGACGGGGGGGTGGAGGAGGAGAGATGAGTAGATACAGTAACGCAAGAAAAACAGGAATGAAAGGAGAGCATGGGAAAATAGATAGAGCAACAGAAAATCCAAACCCAATCAATATTTTTCCTACACTATGGTTTAAGATACTTGAGGTACTGTACCTTCTTGATGATAAAAATGATTCATGATGATCTTCTTATTGACCATAAAAATTGTAAAAAAAATAAATAAAAGTCATCTTGATGGCTTATGATCTACAATGGGGCACTAGGTTCATTTGTGAAAACTGCAATTTTTTGTATGACAGCCAAGAGCCACATTTTGGGGAATTGTGCACAATAAACAAATTCGGCCCTTTACTTACAGCAGGAATCAGCATGTTCGATGTAGTGGATGATAGGTGGGTTAAATGGGAATATTGGAAAGGAATGGGGGATCACGGAATCTTATGTGCACACGTTGACCTCAAGCTACCAGGGCTCTATCGCTCCTTTGTGTCTGAACACACTGAGCCGTTTTCCCAGACATGATAAATCAAACTCCCACTCAGCCTCTCCGACTGAGAGATGCTCCAGTATTAGTTGCAATCCCCCCGCGGTGCTCGGCTTAATCTGTGTTTGGCCAACTGTCTCTGGGAGTTCACTGTTCAAGTCAGGTAGTGCCTCGCCGCTGAACGAAGTGCATCAAATTAGGTAAACGAACTAAATCCCCCCCCCCACCCCACCCCACCCAACCCACCACACCCAACCCACCACACCCATGATCCCCCTCTAGGCGCACAAGGTCCCCCGCCCATCCTTTCAGGGGCCTTTTAGTGGGAGATATAAATGGCAGCAATCTCCTCACGTTAGCTGACTCCCGCACAAGCGTCTCGCTCTTTGTAATGCAGGGACATCTCTCCCTCTCTCTTCCTCTTTCTTTCTCTCTCTCTCTCTCTCTCTCGGAGCTGCCATCCTCTGTCTTTTTCTCCCAGCCCTCCAATCCCTTCCCCATGACTGCCCATGTCACATGGGATTATGGCCACACACACACACACACACACCACTGGATGTTTTTGTCGCAGAAAGACACACACAGTTGCAAAAGAAAAAATACTCGACTCGTACTTTCCCCGGTCTGCATGTTGAGACAGCACTTTTTGTTGTTTTCGTTTTTGAGAGCAAGGCGACAGAATACTCATGAAGGAATTTCGATGAATGATAGACATTTCCATTTTGCGATAATAACACTTAGAAATAGGCCCGTCTGCTGCGATGACAGGTTGATCCATGTGTCTTTGGGTTATAAACAACTCTAGGAATTCTAGTAGCAATGTTTTGAAATGTTTGATGTGCTTTTATGCACCACTCTGCGTCTAGAGGCTAGATGGATAGATAGATAAATAGACAGACAGACTTTTCATTCAGGCATAACTTATTCTGGAGTTATGTGTTATGTGGCCTTTGGAAATTCCGTCCCTCAGGAGCATGCATGGACACTTAGGCAGAGAGAGAGAGGGAGAGAGAGGGAGAGAGAGAGAGAGAGAGAGAGGGAGAGAGAGGGAGAGAGAGGGAGAGAGAGAGAGAGAGAGAGGGAGCGAGAGGCGGGCGGATGAGTGAAAAAGCTGATGAGAATATGAAGAGCTTTTAAAAATTTTACACCTACCCTGAAAAAAAAAAAGATGGCTGGTATGAAAGTAAAACTCACTATGAATTATTATTGAGTCATGAGTCAAGACCTTCACTTAAAAAATAGAGGCATTTTAGATGATACAATTAGTTACATTTCAGAAATACTGAACAATGAACAACGGGTAACAATTGTTTTTAAAACAAAATGGATGAAAAGCTTTTTGGAAGGAAACCCTTCATAGGGACCATTTTATAGCACTGTTACTGACACTGTTACAGTTACTTCTGATGATGATCTATGCTGTCATATAACGTTATTCACCTGGATGAATCTCATTTGATTTTTTTTGGCATCAGCTAAATGTTTAAGATGTAAATGTAATGGAGAGAGTTGGTGTCTTTCCGTACAAAGACAGAAGCTCTTAGGATTCGGGCTAGAGATGTAAATATAAAGCGCCGCTGTGATGCAGCTTGCGTGCCAACAAGCACACTAACAATGGTTCTCTAACAGATGCCGAAAAAAGCCTGAATACTTCATCATGCTTCTTCCTAACTAAACATTCAGTTGCTTTTTCCCTCGGAGCTAGAGCTGACCCCGACCTCTGTGCAACCACAAGCACACAGGCCGCATGTCCAAGTGAAAAAAAACATCTGATGTCATGTCATGTCATGTGTCCATGATGCGAGGGGCGGTGGTAGCCCAGAGTTAAGAGAAGCGGGCTAGTCACTGGAAGGTTGCCAGTTCAAATCCCGGGCCGGCTTGGAAAATCAGAAGTGGGGAAAGTGGATGAGAAATGCTCTCTACTTCCTCAAAAGCTACTGTCAAAGTGCCCTTGACCAAGGTACTTAGTCCTCAATTGTTCTAATGGAGCTGCTCTGTGTCCAACAGTACAGGACTTGGTTGTATCGGGCCGCTCCCAGGTGGAAATCTGCTTAACTGTGTAAAAGTGAAGCAGACCATTACTGAAAAAAAGGATAAATAAATGTGAAAAGGAAAATGAAACTGTTTGATGCAGGCATATCATAATGGCAGCGATTCAAGTCATGGAGTTGTGTTTGAGTAGCGTATGTCCAAATGAGGCTTCAAAGCAGGGTAGCGAGCCTGTGCTGGTCCTGTAGGTCTGCAATTATGCAAATGTGAGTACTTCAGTAGAGCAACCCCAGTAATGGATAAAAAAATGATAAATGGCGTTTTTGGCCTCCCCGCATCTGATACAGAAGTTATGGAATAATGAGGCTAGAGGGGGGCGGGGGATGAGGGGGGGGCTACTAATGGCGTCCTAATTAGCTTCTACGCTTTGAATGTCTAATATCAGTGCGTAGCCATGTGAACGGAAAGGCCCCAAACCTCTTCATCAGCAATGTCTTCTTTAAAAAACTCTGGATGTGCAAATTTCTATATGGGGGACTTGCTTTCTCCCCCCCCTCCTCCTGTTCTCTCTCTCCCTCTCCTCCTAGCAGTTACTTTCTCAACAATGGACACCATCAGCATCATTGTGCTGGCAAGAAGTCAAGCCGTTGTCTGTAGAAGCCCGGCTTGGTCATTGATTGGCTTGGAGCAGATAATTAGTTTGCATCTCATTATTGCCACTAGGATTTATTTACCCCCAAAATAACAAGACAAGACAAGCATGTCTTATTAAGTTTGACAGTCTGGAGCGCTGGAGGTCCGTCATACTCTCGCCAAACCATTAAACACAAAAGTGAGACATATATGAATAGAGGGGGGATTTCAGATGTGAAACATGCTTATTTTTCTCCTAAGAGAGGTCAGTCCTCTCCCCTTAGTGTTTTTGTCTTTACTGAGACGTTAGACTGAGAGGGAGACAGAGTACAGGATGGTCAGCTATGGTACGTGTGGTTCTAGAGGGAGGGGTCTTAACCACTACACCACCTCTGGACACATAAAAAATACTTATACAGTAGCTCTTGGCTGGAGTATTAAGTTATCAGACCTGAATATATGCTGTCAAAGGGAAAAAGGGAAGGCCAAGCCCTGAGCTTGTACAGGCCAATTCAATTACTCCAGGCCATGGTCTAATGGAGAATGGACTAACCAGGCAAGGGGTTACTTTGGGATGGCTCTGCTGACTACTGCCTCTTGTCTACATGATCTAATTTACTAAGACACACAGCTATTGATTGGCTTCTGCATGCCAGAGGAGGAAAACCTTTTTAGATGCACTTTTGCAGTTTGCCATCTGGCGGAGGCTGAAAAAGATGCTATAGGCAAACACACAAACATTCAAATGCACGCACACACACACACACACACACACTGTACATGCACACAGTGCAAGGTAATTTTCTTATCGCGGTAAGCCATGTAGGATATAAGACCAACTATTGGCTGGGGCTTCAACTACATGGGTCAATAAGCACAATCAATGGCTTCACCTGTGAGAAAAGAGGGGGGAAAAGAGACGCTTGTGCATTTCTATAGCCGTGACTTCTCTTATCTAGTTGAATAAGCAGAGGTCAAAGGGCGAGCACTAGCAACAAAACCCCACCAACCCCACGCATTCAACATAACAGTAATTTGCTTACTGTCTCTCTCCTCGCTCCCCCCATCCCATCCCTTCTCTCCCCCTGCCTCCCCCACCCATTTCAAGCTCAAAGCTGTGGACACAACAGTCTTATCTAGCGCTGCCTTGCTGTCAGCGAGAGTGGTCTATTTTGGGCTTTATCTCCAACAGGGGCTGGGCCGGAGCCGTGGGTCTGAAGCCGAGCCGGTGCTCCAGGAGATAAGGCAGACAGGGACACTGTAACCTGCGTGTCCGCGGTCAGGGTGGGAATGGATGGAGCCCGCTCCGCAATCAAACAGCTTCCTCTTCGCTCCGGATGGACGCGCTCGATGGATCGGATCAGGATCACAGAGCTGTGGAGGCAGGCTTACAAGGCTCTTTAAAGGCGTAGTCGGCTCAAAAAGGCCACGGAAGGTTTTCGGGGCCTGCAGAGGTAGTCTAATACCAAGGTAGCATGGTTTAATGTCTTCTCCAATCTAGATGCCAAATATGGCTCGCATTGTAAGCGGAATAGATAAGTATTAACTAATGCGCTATAAGTGGTGCTTATCTATTTCATTCATTTAGGCTTTAGGCTTGTCGCTTGTCATTCATTCGTTGATTCTGTTTGGATTATAAATGTGGATTTAAAACCTGAAATAGTTTAATATTCTTTCAATGTCCTCTTTCAGAATTCTGGACGCTTGAATAACCAAACACCAACACACCAAACAGACAACAGTGTAAGACGACCCCGCCGATATGAGACTTGAGACATACACCAAAACATAGCATAATCACAAAATGCAGCACTTGCATGGATTACAAAACATTAATAGTTCCTAGTAGTGCAGGCAAATGAAGTACTTATAGAGACGGGTTTGTCAACGTGGCTCCACAGAGCAGCAGCAGCCGAGAAAGAGAGAGTAAGAGGGAAACTAAGGCCAAGTCAAAGAGAATACTCCATGGAGACACTCAGGCAGGCAGCCTCAGCTTATAGCTTGCACAACACAATGCAGTGAGACTGCAGATGAGAATATGTCTGTCTGAGGAGGGGTGGCGGGGGGTGGGGGGGGGGGTGGCGGAGAGAAAGATAGAGAGGGAGAGAAACCAGATGAGACTAGTCAGAAATGCTCAAGCTCTCTCCCACTGATCGACACACTACCTCAGCCTGACAGTTTCATTTCCAAAGCCATTGTGTGCCAATGTGCCAATGCGCATTATCAGCCATTGCCGTTTGAATATCCACTCTGCATTGCTAACGAAAATCCCACCAGCGGCAAAATAGAATACTTTCCCCGAGGGTTTCGAGAATCACATATTTACTTCAACAGATTTCTCCTTCCTTTTATTGCCCAGTCCTGCTACCTGCATTGTCACAAACCTAATTCAATTCTGCTCCACACCACGTTTTGAAAACCAGAGTTGGGTTAGCACTTCATAAGCCAATATGACATCTCTCTTTGTCCATGTTCTGTGATTGTATTCACTGTACCTACCTAAGAGTGTTTTTTTCTGTGAATTGGGAGTGCGATTTCATCCAGATGAGTCAATTATGCATGGGCTTTATTTTCAGTGTTTGCTCGGCGGGTTCCTGTAAGGACAGATGGGCTTACAATCAGAACAGCATGGAATGAACTGACAGTACTGACGCCTGAATGAACCACTTGAATGCCCCCACAGCAGTACTGAACAGAAGCACGTAAGCACCATAAACCTAAGCACCATAAATCTAAAAACATAAATGTTTTTCTACCAATATTCGTTCCTTTGCCCACATTTTACCTTGATTTACCAAGGATACGCTTTATTTCAGCAATGCCATGGTCCAGCCTAGCTCTCATTCATATCTGGGAGTTGCCCAGTTCAGCTGCAGTCTTCTCTTATTAGCCACTATGCAACACTACTGGGACAGTTATGTTACGTATCAACTGGGAATCGCTCTTTACCACACTGGCTTCTTTTTCTCATTATTTTCAATGGAAAGGACGTGCTGTTGTGCATTCCCAACAGTGCTGAGAGCTCAGAAGTTAAAAGTATTTCAAATTTCAGTAACAAGATGGCACGCTTCAAACTGGTTTTCAATTGTTGCTAAGCAACAACAAGAGCCAAGACCAGTGCTCCCCCCAAGTATCTGTTTGGCGCTGCTAGCTAAAAAACAAGTCTCGGTGGACACAGAACCTCAGAGTTCAGTGTCTCGCTCAAGGGAATAAGTTGTTGAGGTAGGGATGGGAGAGCCCTTCTCATTCACTTCCCCCAATCTGGTCATCCCTAGTCTATAGGGATTCGAATCGGCAACTTTCCACTCACAAATTTGCTTATCAAACCTTCTCTCTACTTCCTTATTAAATACTTTTTGCATTGACTAAAAGAGTATTATAAAATAAAATTAATTCACCCACAAGAATCAGATGTTTCTAATCTTCTACGGTTGACCTTAGATGCAACATGTTTCTACTGCATACAACCAGCCAAGGTTTATCTGCAGGACATTACTTATTATGCATGCATTATCCAGTCACCTCCATGTCAGGGAACAATGAGATCAGAGCTCTGCATGAGCAGGTAATCATATCAGTGACACACCATAGCCCTCAGCTGCTGAGCAAGCTGCTGATGGGACTGATTATATTAACATTACGGTCCCTCCAGTATTTTACGTACTGTTCCCCAGCTAATCTCATACATGAGATCCACTGTCTGCAAATTTTCACTCATCATTACATATTGTTGTTACCCTAAAAGTTGGAATAGAATGAGCACAAAATGTTTGAACCTAAGGAACAATGTGGTCCAAAGAGAATAAAAAAATATAATATTAGAGTACACAAGATTTTACACAACACCAAGTCTCAGATGTACACTGAAATGCGACGCACAACTCATAAAAATAACATGAGTGCATCACAAAGTCCTTTTATCCATCCACGCACAGATCAATCTTCTGCTGTCCACTGTGCTGTCCCTTTGAGTTTCAGCAGAAAGAATGGCACACTGGCATTTTGCTGGCAGAACACAGTAGCACTGATGTGACCCAGTGTTCATTGAAATAATTGGAGTGAGCGATCAGAATTTCTGATCTAATTTAGCCGGGGAGAGCTCTTGACCCTGGAGATGCAATGAGGCTGTGCCGCTGCTTTGCTCCCACGGAGATGGCTCAGTTAACTAGCGAGGGGGAGAGCCAATAAAAGGGCCTCTTGGGAAACAGAACTGCACTCAGTTTGGAAATAACAGAGGAGTTCTGAAACAACTGAGGATTCCTGATAAGCAAAGAGACAGAGAGAAAGAGAGAGAGAGTGAGAGAGAGAGAGAGAGAGAGAGAGAGAGAGAGAGAGAGAGAGAGAGAGAGAGAGAGAGAGAGAGAGAGAGAGAGAGAGAACAAGGCAAAGCAGAAATAAATGGACTGTAATCCAAGTAAGAACACGAACATACATGTTTCAGTTACTGGCCTTTCTGTATTATAGATGACTGCTGAAAATGGCAACATGCACATTTTTGCTAAATTTACTGTGCCTGTTTTCAGACTAAAGTAACTTAAAAGCAAAATTACAGTCTAAAATGCATCTTCTATATAGGCGTTCCAAGAGGCAATAGTATAACATATCAAACCAGCAGCCTCATAGGCCAAACCTATTTAAATCTAAACCAAACAAAGGAAAAACAGCTCCGTACTGAGTCTGCCACAAGATCCTTCATTATAAGTTTCGACTCACCAAGAGAGACCAGCTCTTTTGGCTTTAAACTATTTTGCAGTGAGTTCCATGAAGAGGGAGCAGAGTATATGAAAGCATGTTTATCTAATTCAATTCTGACCTAAGGGACAGAAAAGAAAAACAATTTCTGAGACCATAAGTGATAATTTCCACAAAGTTTTTTTCAAGATATGAGAGCACAAATAATCAGGAAGCAGACCTAGAGGGATAAAAATGCGTTGACGAGCATAAACGTGTGTTGGAAGATTTTCCACAGACATTAAGTTTAAGAGGTTTCCCTTTGATCCTAGTCAGGAGTCTGTGCCGTCTGACCTTGACTGTATTTCCTATAATGTACTATGTATCTACTTAAATTGTGAATGTATCTTTTTAAAGTAAGCAGGGATCTTAGGGAGGTAGACAATTATTCACTGTCCAAGGTCCAACCCCCTGAAATTATGACTGTGTTACTGTCTGCCTCGCTCATGTAGAAATACAAAAAGTAAATACATGAAGAGTTTTGAGATATCCATCATTTGAAAAAACAATTTTGCTTGTCTTTGGTCAAATACTTACAGGATTCATCTATAATACAAAGATATTGAATGATGAAGTTCAACAAAGCCTTTTTTTTTTTTTTTTTTCTTTTTTGCAAAACCGATATGCAGTGTTTTAGAATAGAACTTTTTAAAAATCTGCTATAATATATCCACAGATTTCATTCATTACACAACACTGAAAATTACAAATTACAGATAGAAGTCCTTGTTGACAAAATGCTTTTACAGATTGAAAATATTGAATGGTTACTGTCAAGTAATATTTTTTCTCCAAACTGGATTTATGCACTGTTTTCTCAATATGTTGAACATCTTATATAATCTAATGTAATAATATATACCTAATAGAGACCTGATGTACCTAATTACCAAATGTACAAAAGTATGTGAAATTCTGATCACAATGCATCTGATTTGTTAGCAATGTGAGTACCACAAATGTTTTCACTTTGTTTTTCCTGGTGGATGACAAAAGAGAAAGTGTCAAATTTGCTAGCCATGCTAATAGTGGTTCTCTAACACAGGTTATGTAAAGGGTAATTAGAGTGAAGCAATCTGATTGGTCAAATGTGTTCCAACAGTGCTGATTAGTTGCTATGCCAACTGCTGTGGTAACCAGGGAGCCAGTGAGCGAACTTTCACTTGTTTTTGTGGTAACTAGGGAAGAAAACCACAGCAAGAAAACCCTTTCAGGTATTAGTGCTGTAGCATCATACAAAGTTCATGAATGTCACACACAGGATTATGCCTCTGCACAATATTCTCGCTGCAAAACTCTGGATACAGACGAGTAAGTCTGACTGGCTTGCCAAGATCTAGCTAGCCTTGAACGCTTTCTGTTCTGCGCTGCTACTCTCCAGAGCTGGGGGCAAAACGAGTGGCTTCTCCACAATAAAACAACAACATGTTCTGTCTGTTTTTTACTCCACTAAGTTTGAGGCCTGAGGAATTGTGTGAAATGGTTGGAGGCCGGAGCTGGGCTTTTTCTCACAGTCCCTCTCTCACCATCTTATTTTCTTGTTTTCCTCCTACTGGGAATAATATAAGCCACCCACAGACCAGGAACATAAAACAGCCATTTCTAATGAACATTAAATGTTCTATCAAAGAATAATTGGCCATCCCGGTATTTGATGTTTTCTCTGTGCTGGAAATTATGAAGCACAGCATATTCTGAGAAATGACAATACGCTGAGGAGAGCCCTACTGTCCAGCATATACACAGATATATCTTTGGATATATGGATGCATGCACACTATACAGGTCTAAATATCTCCTCCAACACCTACCTTCAGGTAGTTTTTTGTCTTACCGTCTCTTATAGACTGTGTGTTATGGCAGAGAGATACTTTACTTGTGTCTTCTCCATCACTGTTACAATGATGAGGGCTGTTGTGTACTGTAACATCTTCTTCTAAGGGTCATTCTTAGACTTGAAAGGCTGGGATAACAATGAGGGAGAGAAGAAGAGGAGGTCCTTTCTGGAGTTGGTCTCCTGGGATGTTCACAGTTCATAGCTCTTTGTTTCCTCATGCAACTCTCTCTCTCTCTCTCTCTCTCTCTCTCTCTCTCTCTCTCTCTCTCTCTCTCTCTCTCTCTCATGGCCACAAGAGAGTAGTGATCACCCTTTATGGTCTGTCTTTTTTATGTCGAGAGACAAAATTGTTAAAATGAGACCCTTTTTCACAGAGAGATGTGGATGGACAAAGGTCCAGCAGAGAAACAAAGCACAACTTAAGATTTAAGCGGATGAAGGTTGTGGTAAACGCAACTCACAAGGGAGGAGACTCAAGACTCACTGTGCTTAAACCTTTACAATCACGCTGATAAGTGGAAGTTCATCCTGGGCAGCGCAGGTCGAAACACATGACAGCTCAGATTCAGCTTCGAATTGCTGTTTGGATTATGAAACTTTAGTACAAGGAGAGAGACTGTGAGAGACTGTTGTAGAGACTGTACAACATGAGTTTTTTAAGGACCATTTGAACAACACAATACCCATTGAACTGAGGCTCTTATTATGCTTGAGAAACCAGCAGTATAGTAGTAGAGCAATCTGTACATTACATAAACAGGAAAGAACTGTACATTGGATATTGAATCTCATCGGGGTGCCATAGCTCTTACAGGGAGGGAGTAGTGCAATCAATACTAACTGATTATCATGACACGCATGAATTCATGTTCATGATCATGTATGCTACCGCTGCCGACGCAATAGGGCCATGATTTATTTGGTCGGCAACTTTTCTGTTGCATAATCTGAAGTGTCTTAAACCATTTTGCCCACAGAGACCTGGGCTCCAGTGGCTGGAGCGATGGCTGCATTGATTCAGAAGGCAACTTTCATAGCGCTGTGCTTTGAGGGGCCATGTGCTGTTGTTGATGACTAATGATGATGGCTCTCTGGTTCTTTGCTCAGGGCCTTTTGTGTTTCAAGACTATATCACTGCTCCCCTAGCTCCATACCAAGATGCACCAGCGACTGTTCAATGCAGGTCCACCTCTTCGCAATTAACGTGGTATTTTCTCCAATACCATCTAATGCGCAGGCTCTGCCAACTGAGATAAATCAGGGGATATAGATGTTTGTGTATCATGCAAATTAGGCATATATGACTTCAGAGGTAAACATAATCAAACCATACCGCATAATCATGTGCTATGTGTGAACTGGAGTATGGTGAGCTTATAAATTGTGCAAATACCAACAGCATGATGAGTCTTATGAAGTATTTGAGAAAAAAAAAAGCTGTTATATATCTATGTAGCAAATATAATTTCTCAAGAGGAAAATTGAATCCCTGGAACACAGAAGCTAGAAAATTACTTTTTCTCTGTGGTGACCATATTTATGGTACAAAGAAGCATCTTCTAGGCATGCTGTTGGTTCACTTTGTTTCAGAACATCACTTTGAAGGTTACATTGGAAATAAGTTCTAAACATATGCAAATTATTATTTTCCCCAAAAGGATGTAGCACAGCTTTTAGTGCCATTGATGAATTTTGTCAATTTGTCTTAGTGCTCTTAATGGTGATGCATGCACACAGGGATCCGTAGAAAATTCAAATAAAAAGTATTATAGGGAGAGTAGCTGCTCACCTAAGCTCATTCTCTCCACCAAAATGTTACAAGCAATAGCAAACTAAACTACAACAGCAGAATTATTGCAAAATAATGAACACATTCAGATGTTGGTTTAACATTCAGCTCTTGCCTGTGGGCAAATTAAATCCTTATCCAACAACACAAAAGTCCCTCATTATTTTTTTAGTGCTGTGCAGAAAATGTTTGATTTGTTACAGCAGGTTATCTCTATAATTAGCACAAAAAGATGAATCATCCTGTTCCCACACGCACTTTGATAACAGAAACAATGGCTGAGTCAAATATACTTCTGCAAATGATATGGAAAAACAAAACAAACAAAAAAGTCCATCTCAACAAGCCATTTAATCCAGCATTCAGTCTTGAAACTCTGCCAATAGGATGATATAAGTGTTTGTTGTATAATTGCTTGTTTCCAAGGCAACCCAATTTATTTCAAGAATTTTCTAGAAGTGATGGGATCTGCCTCATTTGCAAAGAAAACAAGTGACACTGCATTGGAAACGTAGTAAATTAACACATCCCTTTGAAACCGCTGTTGTGTCACACATCCCTCTTAAAAAAAGGTGGAAAAAACAACAAATGGACAACAGAAGTGCAGGTGACATGACTATCAATCAAGTCAGGTATCATCCATCAACATTAACATCAATACCACTCGACAAATTATGATGGATGCCAAAAATGTGGTTATATCATCACATTGATTTTCTTCCACAACATGGCCACAAATGGAGCATGAATTCAGTAAGTTTTCAATGTGCGGTCTCAGGTTAGAAATTGCTGCCTGTCGACTATCTCAAGGGCCTTTCAGGCAGTCATTACAGTACTGGTAGCAACCGCATCCTTCCGTTACCTATCATCTGCACAGTAAGTATGGTGAATTATAAATTCACAAAGCCATAATTATTCCCTCGCCCTCTGTCTGTCTGTCTCCCTCTTTCTGTGTGTGTGTGTGTGTGTGTGTGTGTGTGAGAGAGAGAGAGAGAGAGAGAGAGAGAGAGAGAGATGGAGAGTTCTGTTCTGTTTCCTCCTGCTCTGCTCTCTTCTGATCTAATATCATAAACAGCAGAGACACGGGCAGAGAGGAGGCGAGAGCTCGCTAGACCGAGCCTTTGTGAGCGTGACAGGCCTGACTCACGAGAATGAGATGTTTCCAAAAATAAAGGAGGGAGAGAGAGACAGAATGTGCTGAACAGGCTGGAACACAAGAAACGAGTGGATTAAACCCCCGCCACACACACACACACACACAACACCCTCCCCCCTTCCAAAAGCCCTTGGATTCACCACAAAACATGTCGAATTAGTGGGAACAAAACGCCTGTATAAACACCCCTAAACACTTTCCCCAATTGCCATGACACAAAATTTAATAATTAAGTAAATAATTGCGCCACGCTCAGAACAACATTATTAAATACTGTGAAGAGGAAAGAGTCCAAGCTTTAAAAAAAAAGAAAAAAAAAAAAGCCTAAGATAACCACAGAGCAAAAAACTTAATCTCCCATCTCACTCTGGGTTTGTTGTGTGAATACATATAGAAATTCTGCATCAATTCAGCTCCTATCTCTTTAATATTTATTTACTTTGCTCCTCCGGGGGCAGATGTGCCCCACTGTGAGCAGATGTAAGAGGTTGGTTACACGTTGTAAATAGGCACCATAATGTACATGTTTGGCTTTTCATCATGACAGATTGCCCTCTGCAAAGGCAGTGCTATGAGAATGCTGTGGTTTCAGCTTGCTCGCCGAGGATCATAATGCTCTGAAAGCCCCTATAAGCCAGATAGCGGCTTCTGAATATTTAAGTCAGTTAGATAGGAAAATGTTTGCAGTGCTTGCTAGTTTTGTCAGTTTTATCCTGCAAGCTTGGTCTAATTTAAGTGCATTAACAATGGAATAAAGGGACTAACCAGCTCATTGGTTAAGAAGCATTTTTTGGTCGGACGCTACCACCAGCACCACAATCATCACGACACCCTATTCAATTTTCATGTGACCTAAATATTCCTTTTCATTTCTGCTGACTAGGTACATAGTCCAGATCTCTTCATTTCAAACTCTGTGTGCATGTATGTGTGTGTGTGTGTGTGTAGCAGTATGCGCCTGGTGGATAAGATGATTATCTCAACACACTCACAAAGAGCCACAGACAGCGACGGACCACTCGTCTCGCAATTGGTCAATCTTCCCAATCTACAGTATTGAAGAAAGCCCGCACAAAAGCAGCCCAAATCACACTCATTATCAAGCAGATGACGACGACAAAGATGATGACGCTGATAATTTGTCATCCAGCGCATTGATCCCCCATCAGGATTTGGACGGCATGCCGGGTATCATGGGACCCTTTAATCTAGCATGAAAGACACGGGTAATCCTTGTTGGAGGATTATTCCCGGCCAGCGCTCTCTCTCTCCACATATTCCAACTTGGGTGTACATGTGCTTAAGTACTAACCGAGGCCACGTCCTCCAATCGTGATCTGTCCGTGGCTCCATCACTCATCCCCAGTCTTAGCAGAGGAGGGTGCGTGTTTACTCCTGACTCCCACCACAACGAAGAGGATTTAACAGTAACTAAATGGAACCTATGTAAGCTTACATCCTAACCCATAGCCTAAACATACTGTAGCGGCAGTCTCCGCTGCTCAAACCACACGCTCACAGTGTGATAACATTATGTCGCTACAACACACACATTCCTGAGAAACGGCTCAATCCTGTTGGGGTTTGTTCTGTGCAACACAATAGGCTTGTGTACCCAGGGCTATCAAAGCGCAAAACATTGTGGATTTTCCATAGGCTAAATCTACTGTGCAGCCATGATAATCGAGCCTACGGTAATAGCCGGTGTACACATCTTCTCACCCTGCATTTACCCTGCATCAGCACTGCAGCATTTTCAGAACAACTCCTCCTGGGGGTGGAGCAACAGCGCAGCAGCAGCAGTGGAGCAGTCATTGTAAGAAGTGGGATTCTTACTCTGGCTCTCCCATAGCTTTTATAGCACAGTCTGGTCCATTCAACAGCAACACAAAAACTCAATCGTGTCTAAAAATGAAGAACAACCTTCCTACCGCAGAAATTGAGATTCCTTAACTGACGTGCAATCGACAGCCTCATAACACAAACTCCTCTCTCATGCCTTCAATCTGCCAATTCTGCAGGGGGAACATCTTCTGAATGTGGTTCTACTTGGTAGCTGTTCATGTCCATGTTTAAATAACAGGGCAGCCAAACTGATGAGAAAATCACCAGCTAGATAGACGGAACACTACCAAGTCAAGAAACCCCAGCATACCCCAGAAATACCCTTTAGCGCGTACAGGTGTGACGCCAGAGATAGAGCCAAGGCTAAATCCTCCTACTCCAAATTTGCTCATAACAGATTTCCAGCGAAATGATCCAGCCACCGAATCTCACATTACAGGGGGGAAAAAAAATACTGTTTAAATATGCAGGACGGAACCTTTGAAGCTCCATCCGCAATTTAATCAGTTAATATTTAAAGCAGGGATATTCTTTTTATAAGGCATTTGCATGGTGGGCTATTGGAGTGGGGGGTGTTGGAAATGAAGACATGAAGACTGAGATATTATGTGGAGGGATCTTTATCCACTTGCAGATTTTTAGCAGGCATCCCGTTGATCATTGGTATTCAGAGGCCTGTACTGCCTATAATAGCTATCAGCTTGTCAGACAATAAATACAGCAACATTTTTCCAAGGCCGCCCCTCCAGGGAATAGAAATCATCATTATGTTCTATTTTATTGGACCTTCTCTCCTCCTGCATCTTAACCTATCTTAATCTAGCTTTCTTCTTTATTATCTCAGGTACATATTATCAGACAATATAATACATTAGCACTCTGAAAAAGGATTTTTTTCAATGCATCTGTGCTTCTAGTTTGTTGTAACATTTGTGTGACAGACCACCTGGTAATAACACATGCACCACATGCTGACAGTAACACACATTGAGTTGAAAAGTAGCAAAATGTGTGTTGTTACAGACTAGACATATGAATATGTCAACAATGAAAATCCCTTTTTAGAGAGAACCAGCTTGTTTGTAAAAGGATTTGCTAACATTGTCCCAGATGTTTTAGTAATAGACATGGCCGCTGGCCTTGTGTTTTGATATCTAATAGCTTTGGAAAATGACAGGCATTTATTCAAATGAGGAACAATGGATTATGAATGGACAGAGAGCAGGACAGAATTAAAATCTGAGAGCCGCAAAAAAAAAAAAAAAAAACATAGTGAAAGTGATTGCGCTGTTTTCAAAAGTGACCACAACACACAGCATTTAGCTAACACAAACACCCACATGTGTACACAGGCACACACACACACACACACACATACACATACACAGTCACACTATGAACACAGTTCCACAATTTGCACTGCAAAATAAAGTGATCCTCACATTATCATTCACTTAACCATTATCAATTTGCTGTGGCACATTAGTCATAAAGCTACAAGACCATTAGAGAGGAAGCTACTGCAGCTCTGCACATTGATGACTGTTAACCATGACGTCTACAGATAATTTTACCAAAGGGCTGTTTGGCTTTACAGCATGTTATGACAGCTTTGTAATGGAGTGGCCTCTCTGTGTGAGGACAAACACATATGTGCACTTGTTCCCGCACACCCACAAATTATGCAGACTTTCATGGGCACACATATGCAAACATACATTTACACACACACACACACACACACACACACACACACATACACACACGCACGCACACACACACGCACACAAAGAGCGAAATCATTTGACCAAACATCCCAGGGAACATTGCAGGAAATACATTGCAAGATAATGTCATTTCAAACAACAAAATGAATGCCTTAGAGAGAATATGCAAAGCATCCCAGTGAACCATTACAGTTCCAGCAGATACATGAACATGGCCACACAATCAAACAAATATGCAGAGTAGAGTGATGCCAAGACAGAATGCAATTCTTCCTTTTTCCTGAGTAGCTTGTCAGAAGATTGAGTCGTCCACTCCATTCCGTTCAAGGCAGCTTTCCATATTTGAGTGCTTCTCGGCACAGACCCTTACTGCACTTTAATTAAGGTTTGGCATGCATTATACAAATAGAAAACGCTTAAGAGTGCAGAAAGGCTCATATTAGATGAGCTTTTTTCCCCTTTTCAAAAAAAGGCAATGTTTCTCAATCAACAGATGGTATTTACTCAAATTATACACAGCAAATGAGGGCTAGGGTGAGATGCTTTCTTTCAGAGCCCATTGGCAGTCCATTAAAAACAGAAATTGTGTGTGCAAATCCACCGAGATACAAGGAGAGTGACACAGAATTAGGGATGGTTGTGTTATTCATTGGCAGCCAAAATCCAATAGAAAGTCTTCTGATCCTTAAATGAAAAGTATCTCCAGCAAAGCATTATAATTGCCTCTCAAAATTACACACATATCCCCTTTCTTTCTTCCATGATCCAAACACAGTGCAAGATCCATTCCCAGTCAGATGATACAGTAGACTACACCGTCCTAATTGCTTTGATTACGAACAATGTGTTTCTCGATGTTTCTCAGGAGAGATAGTACCTTAGTGGGAAAGAGTTCAATATAAGAGCATGTCTGGCAGAATGAGCCGCTTTAAACCAGACTACCTCTGTCTGTCATCTCTCCTCAGACATGGAGAGAAACAGAATTGCTGGGGCACTCAAACAAACATGTGAGGAAATGGGCCAGTGCTCAAAAGCAACAGGATTTGTGATCTGCATATGCTGAATAGGACTAAAATATACATAAGTGAGATGTTAATTTGTACTCCCAACACAAAGTGGCACAGTTTCAGCCCCAGTTTAAAGATTAAATCCCACAAAATGTCATGCCTTGTTTCATCAGCAATGGCCTCATTCATCTATCTCTCATGCCCAGGAAGCATTGTAGAGGTTTCTATAAAATATCAATATCGAGTCATGACAGTTTAATGGAAAACAAGCAAGAAAGGGAAACTAGACGAAAGCCATTCTGTATGATATCTAACCTTATACTTCACTACTTCCCATTCCCTTAACCTAATAGCATTAACATGGAGAAATCTGAATAGATGCTAGCCTCTTTCACAACATCTGACTTGGCCCTTCTGGGACCAAATTGGGATGATCAATGTCCAAAACAAAACAGTAATTGCCAGACTCATAATGAAAATGGGTCCTTAATAGATATTTCTCATCAGCGGCACCTACAGCACAGCATGCAATTTAGCTGGGTTGTTTACAAGCAATTCCACCATCATATTTTGTGTTTTCAGGCAACTAGGCTAAGGTCATTACTTAATTGAATTATTTTTAGGGGGAAAATGGGACAGTGGAGCACATTTTCCACAAAAGCAAAAAAGCTATAATAAATAATTGAGTGTCTAAAGCAGACATCATACAAAATTGACATTTATTAATCTTGTATTATTCAATGCACTCTCTCTCTTGGTAGACGCACATATTGACATTCAAACATTGTCAACATACTGTGGTTAAACTCACTTAAAGAGAAATACCACTCAATTAAAGAATAAACATCTTAGTCTTATGGCCTTCGTTATCCAATCACTGCTAGTAATCATGAAGAACTTTGACTCGGAGCCAAATTCACTCTGTAATGCTGTGCTGATGTACAAGAGCTGCTCCACTGACAATAAACAAGGACCTGACTTTGTGTACAACGTTTGTTTGAATTTTTACGTACAAATGTGTTTTGAATTTATAGAAGAGCTATCAATTCCAAAACAAAGAAAATGAAGAATTTCATTCTATAAGTGAGACATCCACCATTTGAATAGGTTGATGTTTGTCCTTACAAAATGACTGCTGGCATGGAAGTAAAACACATTACAGCTTAGTTATGAGTCATCTTGAAATGTTTGCTTACAAAAGCAGTTATATTTTTGAGGATAGAATCATATGTTTTTCAAATACTGACTCATGCATTTCAAGTGGCAAAGTTCTCCGAAATTGGATATATAGCGCTTTAGAATAAAAACCCTTCAATTGTTATTTCCAGGAAATTGTCTTGTCACAGTCACCATTTCCATCTTTTTCAATTGCTTTTCTGTGGAGCTGTACATCAGTGTGACATTACAGATGAGGGGATGGGACAAACTGCTCTCTGTCACTTCTGGCTAAAGGGAACGGTAGTGAGTATTCACTAATCCGGACTGGTTTGCCATTATGCCATATAGGAATCACATATATCAAATCTGAAATTCAGTGGTATTCCCCTTTAACATGGAATGAAAACAGCAAGGGAAGGAGGTTGAGTGAGTGTGCCCTGGGATATATTCATGGATATTCTCCCCATTAAATGTCAAATACACTTCACATTCAATGACAAGGTTTAGCACGTATTTTGACTGTCCCCAGGACCCAAATGACAAAAACGTTTTTGTTCCAAAATAAGACATCCACCATTTGAAAATGTTGTCACCTACTCTTAGAAAATGACTGCTGGCATGAACATAAAACTCACAAAGGGATATTGTCTCTATGAAATCCTTGTAAAGTTATCTATCTTTAGTCATTTGTCTACAAGACATTTTAGATGCTATAATAAACTAGAGCTTTAAAATATATCAGATAATGACATTTCCCCAGCATATGCAGTGTTTTGCAATGAAGCCCAATGAATGTAGGTGAGACAAGTTCATTCTGTTCACAATTTTAAACATATCAATGTAAATTTTCGACCTTCAGGCGAAGATTAACAGTGAGGATGTCGGTATGGTCATCGGCCATCACTTGATCGATCACCATTTCAAAACACTGCCATGACCACATCAATTCTGAAGGACCAGGAAAACCCCCAAACAGTTTTGTTAATTTCCATCTGTTGGTGTGAGCATATGATCTCTGCCCAATGAGAGGGATAAAAACAATTTTGCAAAATGGAAAATTTTTATTTTCAAAAATGTAAGCAACAGATTACACAGTTAACTTTCAGCAAATGCAATCCTAACTGAAACTGTACTCACATTCGGGACTTCAAAATGAAAGACTCACATACTTACACACAATCTATCTATAATATACAAAAAAGAATACATAATAAATATTAAAATGGCCACAAGAGAAAAAAGTAAGTTATTGAAAACAATCAGTAGAGAGCAAATGTAGGGAAAGTAGAAACAAGACGGTGTGCCTTAAATGTGTTTTTTTTTTTTTTTTTTATCCTTTTACATTTTTTACAAATTGTGCAAGATTTCATACTAAGGCTCTGGTCTTGAAGTGACTGTTGTCTAATCCATACTGCACACACATACACACAAACACTCGTACGCACATGCACCCACTGACACACACACACACACACACACGCGCACACACACACCCACACGCACACACACACTCCCTGTGCTCTGAGCACTCTGTGGGGTGTAGCAAACCATTGCAGAATAAAAATGGGCTGCTCAGTGTATGGCCTGTGATGCTCATGGGAGTGGACCAGCTTTTAAAATGGACATGCACTTCACGTTGATGTGAAAAGACTCCCCTTGCGTCTAAAAAGGACTTTTCAGGAGTGAATGAAATAAAAATAACCCAACAACCAAGAAACATGACAATATCATAACCATTAAGGCAAGAACACCCGGAGTGGCATCAGCAATACTGTAACAATATGTCAGTGTTTAGGTACATGGATATGATGAAACATTTAACTAGTTCTTCACTGTCTTTTTTAAGCACAAGGTTGTTCTTAAAAGCAACTTTTTTAAATCCAAACATCATTTCATCTTTTTTCCTCTTTTTTTTGTAAAAGGTGATAAGAAAATAACAATGCCAGACACTAGGGACATATGGATCGTAAAACTACAAGAAATAATTTCTAGTTTTAAGTTGCAACTTCAAAACCACACATTGTAAATCCCCATCGTTAAGCCCCGCCCAGAAAATGAAAAAGATATCACTTACATTAAAACCATTTTTATCCTCTTGTGATGGTGTATTCCAACAGTCACCAAGTTTTGCTTTACTTACAGCGATTGTGAAGTCTGTTGCAAATTAAAGCATTCATTGTTTAGTTTGGAAAAAAGAAACAAGTTGTCCTTGCAATGCAACTGGCAACTGTTGACCAAAAAAAGCATCTTTACATCTTCTTTTTAGTGCAACTCTTAAAATGTAAAACATCTCCAGTGATTCCTTGAGAGGTAATCATTTCTTTGTTTATGTTCTTTTTTCATTTTCTTTTCATATTTTTATGTATTTCATACCTCACAGAAT
Organism: Centroberyx gerrardi; assembly: GCF_048128805.1. NCBI lineage: Eukaryota > Metazoa > Chordata > Actinopteri > Beryciformes > Berycidae > Centroberyx > Centroberyx gerrardi. The sequence continues at coordinate 14,868,910 of NC_136020.1, read as the reverse complement.
TACGCATCTTCAAAATATCCAAAGCAAGGGGGTCAGTCCTTTGTTTTCATTGTTTTGTCAAAGATTTTTTTCTTTTTTTTTTTACTTTTTGCTTCTCTGCATTGGCATGGCCTTCCACAGCGTCTGTTTACTAGAACATAAACACAAGAGGGGATCCAGACCTCCTGCGTATTCCATTCTCTTCAGCCTCCACGTTTGATATTCAATCACCTTGACAGAGCCCCGTGATTGACAGTCCAACTTCTACCTCTGAAAAGAAGGGTGAGGAGAAGGAGGAAGAGGAGAAAACTGGAGGATGAAGAGAAGAGAGATAGAAAGAGAGAGTGCGCTGTACAATGGGAACGAGCCCAGATCAAGATCAATCAGGGAAATAGAGAGATAGAGGGGAAAAAACCCACAGCAAAGCCTTCATATAACGCAGTAGGGTTCCCTTGGTAACCTGGATTTTCTGCAGTAGAGGAGCGTGGTGCTGAAGCAGCGCCGGAGCTCCCTGTTGGAGAAGATGCAGATGAAGGGATTGACCCCAGCCTGGGCGAAGCTCATCCACACGGCTGCCGTCAGGTAGCCCCCGGGGACCACAGGGCCCCTCGCAAACACCCGCCAGTAGCAGGCTACCAGATAGGGCCCCCACAGCGCCAGGAAGAAAAACGTCATGATGTAGAACATCCTACTAATCCTCTTCTCTGTTTTGAACTCATCCAACACCAGTAGACGCCTGCGGCCCGCTGCGTTGCTGTTCTGCCGGATGCCCAGCAAGGTAGGCGGGGTGGGGCCTCTCCCAAATCCGGCGAGCCAGTTGGCCGCCGCCTGCCCGCTGGCGCCCGGCCCGTGGAAGGTCCAGTTCTGGCTGACGGCGGGCACGAACTGGACGGGCTTCATCTTCCGACGGTCGTGGACGAAGAAGATGAGCTTGAGGTAAACCAGCTGTGTGGCCAGGAGGATGAGCGCCAGCAGGAGCATGAAGCCCAGCGAGTCATTGGCCCTGAAGGAACGGTGCTGGAATGTGCACTGGTCCTCCTCCCGGATGAAGGAGTACGTCCCTACGTCCAGCACCGGGGGGAAAGCCATGGCCACCGACAACGTCCACACCATGCAGATGACGGCCAGACAGGTCCAGAAGGTCAGCCTCTTGGTGTAGAAACGATGATGCGCGATGGCCAGGTAGCGGGTGACGCTGACGCAGAATAGCATGAACGCCGTGTGGAAACAGGAGAGCACGCCCAGGAAGGCGATCACTTTGCAGGTGAGCGTGCCGTAGGTCCAGGCGGATCCATTCTTGACGGAGGTGAAGACGAAGGGGAAGCAGATGGCGGAGCGCAGGATGTCGGAGGCGCACAGGTCCAGCAGGAAGTAGTAGGGTGCGCGGTGCAGGCTCTTGTCTTTGACCAGCAGGATGGAGATCAGGAGGTTTCCGACCACGCCGACTCCGATGATGAAACCCAGAGAGGTCAGTTTGAGGAACGTGGCGAGAGGAGAGACATTCTGCAAGATGGTGTGGTCCCCTGCATGGCTATAGTTCGCCATAGATGGAGGAGGGATCATAAAGATAGCGGAATAGCTTCAGCCAAGTATCATGATCTAGGGGTGGCAGGGGGAGGCGATAGATCCATTTGGCGGTGTGCTTTGAAGAGGTTTCCAGGCATATAGGCAACCTCTCTTCTAAGGCATCCTTTGTTCCTTTGTCTCATCACACCTAAAAAAATCCCTGAAAAATATTATCCACCCATCAGCTTTCAGTCACATACAACAGCTGCATTGTTTTAACTGCACTGCCTCAATCTAGACTGTGATAAGTAATCATTTCCCTCTGCCTATGTCGTTTATTTTATTTATTTTTTTACATTTTCACATAGATTGCTCGTTGCATTTAGAGTGGCATGCAGTCAGCCGGTGCAGAGCTCTGCCCCAGCTTGAATACTTTGTCTAGAGAGAGAAAGACAGGGAGACGACGATAGAGCTTGATTAGACTAAAGCATTAATCCTGGTTACAATAATAGACTTTTCTTTTATGGGGCTTCGGAATTGACTGAACAAAAGCGCCGTGACAATAATAAGCCAACGCCGACTCTTCATTAACAGACGACGCATTTTTGCCAGTGTCTGTCGGAAAAAATGGGGTAGACAAAAGGTTTGGATTGGATTTTGAATTTTTTTTAGCGCACTGTGAAACATTAAGAGAAATGCAGTCCCCCAAAAAAGGCTCTTGATCACACCCTACACCCTGCAGAACAGATGAAAGCTATCTGAACCGAGGGATGCCTCGAATAAACTCGCCCTGCCTTCATGCTTTGTGGAAAATCAACGGAGGGTGCATACAGAATAAAGCATCCATGTTTTGTCTGATTAAAGGTTGACTGGATTACGAGTCTCACGTTAATAAGCAATGTTCTCATTAGGGCGTTTATTGAGCCAGTCTCTCATCCATTTTCCAGATCATCTTTGATGTTACAAATTACAAACAAAGACTTAAGAAAATATACTGACTAATACTAACACTGAAACCGCATTTTAACGTAAATATCTTGTAAATGTCGGAATGTAATAATGACATCAGAATGAGATGGATGCGTTTTTATCGAAAAAGCCAGGTTGTTAGAATTAACAATGCTAAGCCTGCCGGTTGCAATATTATGGGATGTCACATTCGATATATATTTCTGATGTTCTGAATATTAAATAATTGCTATTATGTATCAATGAATTTCAATAATATTGGCGTTTATGCCTACTTACGCGTTTTTACGCATCCTCCAATCGTCGGACGAGCATTTTACGCGCGTTTGGATATATCTAAGAGACATTTCTGTCGAAAACATTGCAGGATAAAATCACTGTTGTTGCATCCCAATCGGTAGACTGCTGGATAAAGCATAACAGTGTAGCGGATCCGCACGTCCATTAGACTAGAATAATTTCCAAGTACCCGGTAGGAATTGACCAGAATCGGAGGCACTAAACAAGACAAGGCCAAATGAGACGGACAGCCGAAGACAAGATCAATCAAACCCCTACCTGTTGATAATCCTATTTCGTTTCCCTCCTGGAGGTTATTTACATTGCAGAAGTCAGGTTTTGCTGTTAAAAAAGCTTGGTTTGTTGCCTGCCCCCTTTTTTCCTCCACGGTGAATATACAGTAAACGGAGCGGACTGCGCATGCGCACTGGATCCCTATTTGTGATCCAAGACGCGTCTTGTCTCTTGTTGCAGCAGCAGCTCCGTCTCTCTCACGGCAACATCTGCTCAACGGGGCCACTGCTGGCCGGTAACGCGTTACAGTACGATTACCTACTGGTTTCCCCGGTAACGTGTAGTGTAACAGATTACTATTTCAGTCTCCACTTATGTTATCAGCCCCACTCTAATTATGAGGCTGTACCAAAACTATACACAGCCTATCATACCCCACACCCATTGGGTTTCCTCATAATTAGTCTCACATTAAGTTAGCTTTGGTGAAAAATGTCCTAAAAGTTTCTTCATTTTTTCCGAGTGTAATTATTCCCACTTTGATTTTCGGGTCATAAATCAACGTTATTTGTTTACCGTATTGAGAGTTAACTGAGTTATCCTAACCGCCAAAATGTAGAGATTGCGGTGAGACAGTAAGTGGAGCAGGTAAAAATGAGTAACTAGGAATGAGTAATGCATTACTTTTTTTGAGTGACGAGCCCAAAACTGATGGGGGCAGCATCGGCATCAGCAGAGTACATCTGGTTCAGCCTGGGCCTGGCCAACTCATCATCAAACAGCCGAATGAAAAATCACTGTAATATTCCTACAATGTGTCTTGGATACACAATGGTGGGTTTATAGTGACCTTATCTTACTTTATGGTATTTTTTTTTATCTCCTATGGTACCACTATAATATTACAAATATCCCCATAGGGAGTTATCTTTTTGCTGGGACATTCATATAGTATCCTTATCAAATTTATTACATTACATATATTTATTTTTACTATAGTAAGCTACAGTAGGGATATGGTTTTGTCAGTTTTACCTTGGGCAGTTACGGAGTACATCTTAATCACAGAGATTATATTGAAGTGTATGTAGGCCTAGACAGTACAGAATAGTAATCCTATGATACATTTGAGAAGGATGCTATCCAATCAGAGCAAAACTATAACATAGCATGCAGCTACAATAGGTCCAGTATTAAACCTCTGAAAATCTTACAGTAATGCAACAAAAGATACAAAAAAAAATACCATAAAGCACAATAAGGTCACTGTAAATTCACTATTAAGTACCACAGACACAAGTCGTATAGTGAATTTTCATTCAGCATTATTGTGTCTTCATCATGCTCTTACCTGTTTCAGTGTATGTTATGTGCGAAGTGAAGGGTTAAATCAGGTAATGGTTCACCTCAAGGCAGAATGACTCTACTGTATATGCATAATTGACAAGCACTTTGTGCACTGTTGTTCATTCTGCCTGGGCTGCATGATAAATTCATTGGATCTGATTTGTGAACTATGTATGGAGAGCTGTGATGCTATGAGCAGTGTAACAAGTGAACACTGATTCATTCATTCACACAGACACATATGCAAGGCCATACACAGAAACACAACACACATACATAATATACAGTGGTGGGACTATATTGCTTTGTATCTACCCTGGCTATCAAACATTCATTAATTATGATAATAAATGTATGAAATGTGTGGTGTTACTCCTGGCAACTGATACCGTTTTCACATATAGTGTACAATATGAACCGTACAGATTTCTATTGTTTATGATTAAAAAAGCATGATGCTGAGAGTCAACGCGCAGTTATTTTCTTTTCAATCCCAGCCCACTGAATATCAAACCATGGCAAACCATTAAAACATATAGCGAGGCACACTGCACGCACTTCCTTGACCACTATACACCAAAAAGCTGGATAATTGTTAAAAAACCACAGAGGGATACACAAGAGGTGAAAGAGTAAGGAGATATTCTTACTCTAAAAGAAGCTGCTATTTGATTTACATTTTACTCAAGTCAAAGATTCATTTTCTATAAAGTGATTAAAGAGTAGCAGTACCTAATAAAAATATAATCATATATGATCAGTACAACTGAGCACTTATTTACTTTTAAGCACAGACCATAATGATTTTGTGCATGTTCCAATATCCTCTGCCCAGAATGAACAATCACCCATTTTGGCATGGTCCTTACAAATAATTTGATGCATCATCATCACCCCAAGGTTAAGGCTGAACAATGTTTAATCATCAGCTATGGAAGGTAATAAAGTCAAGAATTGTTTTACTATATGTGCCAGATCTCATTGTTACTCTTCTGTCCAAAAATGAGGGGTGAGTAAATGAAGGGTTTCATTCAAAACTGCATTTTGGAGAAACAGTGAACCCTGATGCTCATTGTTCAATAATTGTTCAATATTTCAAAAATACAACTGATTATCTAGAATATTACTATTTTATAAGCAAAAGTTGTAAGACTATTAAGACTAATGACTTAAAAAATAAAGTTGCTCTTTCATGCCAGGAAACATTTTGTAGGGGTAGATGTTGCATTTTCCAATGGACATCTCATTTTGGAATGAAGCTCTTCAAACACTCGCAGCAGTTATGCAGGCAAAGGTTGAGTCGAGTTAAAATCTACTCAAAATAAAAGTTGAGGTAAAATCTACTCAAGCCCAATAACTAGAGTAGTTGTACCACGTTACTGCCTCTAGTGCTCTCACCAGTGTCTGGAAGTCACAGTGCCAGGTTCATTTGGTGTGGGAAAACCTTTGCCTCATGCATGGGAGTGGCTAGACCTCCCTTTATTGAGACAAGAGAAGGGATGAGAGAAGGGACTGGTGATGGAAGCTAGAATTATAGCATGATATAATACATCTGATAGTTTATGTGTGTTTATCTGCTCCTACGCAAATAAGTTCACTCACTGTGCTGTTTTTGCTGGCACATACACAACAGTCCAGAATTCAAAGGCATAGCACAAGTTGTTGATTATGCAACATATTCTAACTGGAAAGAGGAAGAGAATACAAACATTTCACATGGGTGAAACTGCATATTTAAAGGTGGGACCGCCTAAAGCAATGAGTCACTAACGGCGGCTTGAACGTTAAAACACTCTCATTTGCAATTAAAATAATTGTTTTGGTACGGTCTACAGTGTTTGGGATGGTTTTGTGTGTGGAAACCTGCACAGACCAACAGACACAGAGAGCAGGTCCTGGCAGGATCCAGCAGGGGGAAAGGTCAGGCTGATCAGAGGCTGAGCCACTCTTCCTCCTCCTCAGGGCACGACAGCATTGTTTCTGCACTTCCTGAATGAGATAAAGACTGAGCAATTGGGCTTACATATCACTGTGAGGATAAATCATTCATATATCATGCAAACTGCATCAGATAAAGCAATTTATTATTCATAAAGCTATTGTCTCATTTTTTTTTTTTCTTGGCAGCGATGGCAACGCAGCAACTCAACCCTCTGTGTTTGACCACACTGGTGATATTGTGCTAGTAGCAATGGCAGTGTCGTGTTACACATTCAACAAAGAAAAAAAACACATCACCAGGGAATCACAGTGACCACCCCAAGCATGGAAAGCTTGCCACAATAAGCATTGGAAGAATCCTTATAGGAGCATATAAGTGCAGCAGCCTTTTTAATACAGAAGGCTATTACTGTTTGGTCCTTGGATCCTCAACAGTACAAAAGCTAATAGTTCGTGTGTTTTTGAACTTCCTGGATTTTGCTTCCTCCCCCCCTTCCCCAAGAAAAGTCCACTGTCCTGTCCTCGTTACCATTGAGCTGGATGCTTTATTTCCAATAAGGCACGTTTCGTATCAGTCCTTTCGACACACACACACCTTGTGCCAGTAGTTCCTCAGGTCAGGACATCAGAGCTGTGGGAAGACGCAGGGTGGGGGGGAAACATGTTTGCAGGCCGGTCGCACCTCATCAAGCGACTCCTCACAGCAGTCCGTTCCGTCTCCGTGCGTACCAGCCGAGGCAGGCGCAGAAGCCCACCACCGATAGGACCGTGCCCAGGAGCAGCGCCAAGGCGTCGCCCGCGTCGTACGCCTCCGCCGGGGGGATGAGAGAGAGGAAGATCACCCACAGGATCGCTGCAGCAGTTGGGAGTTCAAGTTTGGGAGCCATGTTGCCTTCCACCGTTACAGCTGATGATTGTCGGGAAGCAGGAGCGCCTGCGTCGAAGTCGAATGACAGCAACGGAGCGACCGAACTTCCTGGTTCGCTCAGCCAATCGCGTCGCTGCTTTATTCTAACCCTGCCTCCTGGATCTGATTGTGTCTCTCTTAAAACCAGATTCAGACAGCAATAGCAGTCCTTTTCACGGTTTTAATATCGCTATAGTTTTTTTATTTTTGTTTGATTTGTTTTTCAAGCGCGGAGAACTGAATTGATCAGACTAAAATGCAAATTAATCCTGTGTTGAAAACTGTAATTATTCTACAGTGTTGGGATTTCTGACAGCAATCCCCTTATTGGTCACAATTAGGCTGACAGGCTGTCATTGCTTCACGTCCTTATTCCTCAGGCCCTGCTATAAACAATGCAGACTATTTTACATAGATCAGTCAAGCTCATCAACAGCTCTTGTTTGAAGCCTGATATTCCCACTGAAGACAAATGAGTGTTGACATGCATAGGCTATGATGTACCATGTGTGACTTCTTGGTCAAGGTCAAAATATAAAAACTGTCAAAACAGCCAAGAGACAAGTATTTTCCATATTATTGAAAATATTGGCTGCCTTAGGCATTGAATGAAACTAACCCCGTCTACTGAGGATTAATTCAATTTGGACAGCAAGATAATTTCACACTATATGGACTTTATGATCTCCATTTCCAACCCAACTATTCGACTTCACCTCTGTACACTCCTGATCTCCCGGAACACACTAAAATTGGTTCAAATCGTCTGTGTTGCGATGACTAAACATGATATGCCACGTTTCACCTCATGCTACAAATTATTTGGCGTAAAGAGCTGTGGGGGGTTTCAAGGCCCATATCTCTCTGGGCGATGTAGCCTAGGGCACTTAGGCTGTAATTTAATTAGAGCGCACAAGCCAAAGTAAAATATTGACCTTGTAAGCCTGCCACACCTCCGTACCTGACCTGTTCCAAGCAGAGAGATGAATAGGCACACAGTCCCTCCGCTCGCTCTCCTCGTTCTCTCCTCACACACTCTCTCTCACTCTCGCCTCGCGTCTCTCTCTGACAATCTGTCTCTTTCACTCGCACGCACACACAAACACAAGTTGTTGCAAGTCCTATCTGATCTCTATGGCTGTATCATTCCCAGGGGGACCACACGCCCATCACAAGCCTCTCAAAGAGATTCTCATCCGGGACAGAAAAAATGAGATAAAAGAGCCTGCTACCATTGCCACCACTGTCACACTCTGCAGCTTATATCCCCAAGACACACACACACACACATGTTGGAACTGTACATGTGTATACATTCCTGTGATTTACAATCATTCCCTAATGTAAGCCCAATACTAAATTCTAATCTCAACATTAACCCCAACCCAAAAATAAGCTTTTTATTTTTTTTTCCTTTTTTACCCCATCAAGCTATCAAAAAATGTCCTCCAAAACCATTTTCTGGTAACTAAACTTTTGAATTTTGGACACACACACACACACACACACACACACACATGCACACACACAAACACACAGCAGCAGCAGCACTTTCCCTGGATCTCAGTGGTGCTGGTAATTGATCAGTGGGAGGATGAGGGAATATATAGAAATGAGAGTGTTTGTCTAACGGGCCAGGACAGTGACATTAATCTCCCCCAGCCATGTGCTCTGCATTGTAATGTGCTACTCAGCACCAAGGCCCCATTGCTAAACCTGCACACTGAGGAGATGGAACAGTACAAGGTGTGTGTGTGTGTGTGTGTGTGTGTGTGTATGTGTGTGTGTGTGTGCATGTGTATGTGTGTCTATATACTTGTCTGTTTGTGTCTGTATGTGTACCAGTGCAAGACACTGCGTATTAAAAAACAAAAAAAACTCTTTCCGTGTCTGTATGTGTGTGTGTGTGTGTGTGTGTGTGTGTGTGTGTGTGTGTGAGTCAGAATAACTCTTGTTTCCAGTTACTCCACTCAGAGGTTTTTGTTTATCCTTTCCTGTTCCTCCTGACTTTAAGAGACATTTCTTCCCCTCAATCGGCGTAAAGTGCCAATGGCTGCCAGCAATCAGCGACTTACAGAAAGAGGCTGGCAAGGAAGACGCACTACAAAAATGTCCATCTCAACATGTCATTTAATTTTGTATTGAGATGTAAAATCTTGTGAGTGGGTGCGAGTGTGTGTTTGCATAATGTATGTGTGGTTGGTGGTAGAGAATTTATATACAAAAGCACTGTATGTGCAGTCCTATTGTCCTATCGGTTACTTTAGGTACCAACGATAAAGTGTCTATTTGTACCATATGTGTTTATTTAGAAATATATCACAATATTTCCTTGCATCATCGCGTCCGCCATCCTTACTGATTAAACCTCCATTCATATCTGTTATGTTGAGAGAAGTGGGCCAAGTGACAGCCCACTTGATACCTCTTTGTGTGTGTGTGTGCGTGTGTGTGTGTGTGTGTGTGTTTGTGTGACTACGTGTACAGCATGCTTCATTAGAGTTATATAAAGCCATCCATAGTTCTTCCCAATCTTTTCTGAAATTACTTCACTTTGTATAGGCGTTTACTTTGTACATGTTTTGAACTTCAAGCTTTGTATGAAGTTGAATCAAGCCTGTAGCAATTTTAATATACAGTAGCCTATTTACAAAATTCCAAATTGAAAGATTTTCATGTTGCTTTGATCATTTTTTTTTTTTCTGTTTTTGGTCAAGGACACCATGTTGAGGTTATCTGTTCTCGAATGTTGTTCGGAGGTTGAGAGAACTGAAAAGACCAATTTTCAGAGGCCTTCGTTTTGTAAACATCATCCATTCTCAATTACTTTCTACCACAGTGGAGACAGAGTTGTCCACCTTCACTAAAGATCACAAAAACATCTCTCCCCAAAGATTAATTATGTTCTGAAATTGGTTTCTCAGAAAACAGTGAGAAGAGGACCCTTAAAAGCGATTGGTGCTTTTGTAGTGGGCCAGTGCACGATCCATAATGAATTGTAGTGTGAGGGACATGACAAATGGATTGTCCTGTGGCTTTTGTGGTAATGTTCTAGATGTTAAAGTACTTAACAGGGCCTGAATCAACACTGGAGAAGAAAGGAAGGGCAGCTTGGTTTTGCATAACGTAGCGTGACTCGTACTGAGGGTGGAGAGGCCTTTGAATCACATTGCTAGAGACGTGGGATGAGCTGAAACACATCACAAGCCTGTAAAAAGGAGAATGACACAGAATAATTATCTATTCAAATTGGATGTTGACAAGGAGGCGGGTAGGGTGCTTGACAATCTCCCATCCGAGCGTTACGGTGACAGTTGTATAATACTCTAAAGGGTAATCAATTCATCCTTGCATTGTTTAAGTATGTTATCAAATCGGATCACTCGCTCAACCGTATTTGTCATAATGATTGAGTTATTGTAGAGTTTCACCATATGCACACATGCTAGATAGTTCATGGAGACCGCCTTTTTTCCCAGAAAAGCTTGGAAAACCTGCGACAGTTTATATATGGCAAGCTTACATTAGCCACACACCGATGTTTTTGCTTCATAGTCTCATTACTGTTATTGTGCAATGACATAATGACTGTAATTTGCAATTTTAATTTGAAGGTATTTTCAGCCACATCAGTCGTTAACAGTTAAAGAACTAAGATTATTTTCATATATTAAGATCATATTCATGAAGTGGACACTTTAAGTATTTATTCTTAATGTCTTTGAGTGCAATGACTCCTATAAATCTTCAACCCATAAACATCACCAGAGTCTTGATACCTTCCTGTCAAGCTCCCTGTCCAGCCTTCTACCATTTCAACACATGGTTCATTAAATACCACATCAGTAAATGAGGGTCTGGTCTGTGGAATCGCATTAGGCCCGAAACATCATCATCACACCGCGGAGCATAAAGATAGACATGAGTTACTTAATGGTAATTTATAATAATGGTTGTTTCTCCCTGCGATTTTCCCCATAGAGTTTCGTGGGGAAATTAGTAGAAGCAGAATTGGTACCAGCAGGTTGCAGCAGAAGGCATCGGCTGGAGTGCAGGAAGCCTGCCTTTAGGCACAGCAGAAATAAGTCCTTCCAAAATGAAATACCCACCATTTGAAAAAAGTGACAACTACCCTTACAAAATGATTTATTACACAACGTTTAATACAAGTCATTAAAAACAAATCACCTTACTTTTCCAAGGGCGGGAGGAAACCTAATGCCGTAGTTTACAAAATGATAACACTTTAACACACTGGATCCTTTATATTTTTGAGATATTAGACGACGAACCTCAGGTGATGAGTTTTTGAATTTTTTTCCAAAATGGATTTATAGTGTTATGGAAAAGAACGCTTCAAATGGTTTCATTTCATTAGCAGCTGTATTATTGATGAGCTTCTCCAAAACAAAAAAGATGGAGGCCTCTGGCAGCATGCATACAGATTTAAGTTTTCTTCAGCTGCATGATCATGTGTACCCTGCTACAAATATCAGTCAAATATGGCCGAGAGCTGAGTACATCACAGTTATTCATAGCATGTCTGTGTGTGTGTGTGTGTGTGTGTGTGTGTGTGTGTGTGTGTGTGTGCATGTAAGATTGATAGCTCATCACATTTCCTGTCATGGTGTAAATGTCACCTCTGTGGCGTGCGATGATGAACGCAATCATGTGGTTGGTTCATCATCTGCAGCATCCATCTCCATGGGAATGTTTGTTCAAAAGTCACTGACACACACACACACACACACACACACACACACATACACACACACACAGGCAGAGGCAGGCTGTCCATCTCTGCCTCTGGGATGTTAATCTAACATCTGAATCACGTTATACTGGGATTATCCTGATTATTCTCCATATTTTTTTCATTTTGGGAGCAGTTGTTCCTTCTTAAATAAAACACTAGTCACGTGTCAGAACACTGATGTGAGCGACCAAGCTTGCTGCTGTTTTTGACATTGTGTGTGTGTGTGTGTGTGTGTGTGATCTTTGGGATCTTAATGCTGCTATAGTAATAGCCACAGTGGCACCCCAAAGCGAGATTGGGGGTTCTGAGGCAGAACAGGATTTCAACAGAACAGAGCTGTGCAACAAAACAGATACTGGCAAGAGAGAGTGCCACGCAAAAATGCTGCCTGAGTCATAGTGCATTTATCATTCCACCCAAGTTTCATCATCTGATACAAATATAGTGGTATTTGAAATAAAAATAAATACTTAAAGTGGCGATAAATCCGATTTTTACTGACTATAATAGTATCTGCGGGGGTTTGATAGGGTTGTTGATCAATACTAACTCAGCAATTACTTCGCTAGGTGCTGAGATTACTGACCAGGATATAATATCCATGTGGGTTCATTATTGGAAACATTTTCAGATGTATTATTCATTGTATTTTTCTTCAGTTGGACATTCAATGATCATTCTATTAATGATTCAGTCAGTCCTCCTGATATTTTTATAGTTTGAAAATTATGCATGTTTTGTTTTACACCTTCCATGCCAAATCCAAATTGCATGCATGCATACAGAGATGCTGTGATGAAATAAATACTTTCAGATTTTCTCCATTTAATTGGTCTGAGTCTGAGGCTAAGGAAAGGGCACCATTGCATTGCACCATTGTTTCTGTTGCCATGGTGACACAGTTTGTCTCATACCTCCTTAACGCGTGCGCTTTTCTCACCCCATTTAAAGTTCATGGCTGTTGATAAGGGTATTATCAAACAGGCACATGCTAAACGCCCTTGGCTGTTGCCCTTCGACAGCTGGGGGAAGGAACACACAACAGAGGCACCTTCCTCAGCATAATCTTTCCTAGTTGTTTTCTAGGCACGGTGTGTATAACTCTGTACACAGGGAAAGATGTAGAATGACACAGCCTATGGATAGCTATCACTAAAGTCATGTGATTTAATTCATGTGACTATACAACTAAAAATATTTGGTTTGTATCTATTATAGACAACGATATAATATCCAAATATTTGCCCTATTCATTCACATGGACATAACATGTCACTTACCCAAAGCGCCTGTGCAGACATTTCTAACATTGCGCTACTCAGATATTACATTCTTTTTCATTTGTTTGCTATCAAAGACTGCATCCTTTTCATTACGGTTTTCAATCGATTTAAACCAAATGCCTACAAGGAGGGACACAAAATAGCTGCTGTGAAATGGCCTCAGAAGAGCGCTGTGACATCAGGTGAATGTGAAGGAGGGAAGAAGAAATGAATAGCCTAGATGGCTCAGAGGGAATTATTATTACACCGTGGAAAGGACAAATAACCTCAATGTGAACACCTACTGTTACATTCATTATGACTCTAAGACTTTTTTTCTAATGCCGTGCCCACACTGGAAACAGCCTGGTTCTGCCAAATAGTTGTTTGCCTTATAGCTATGTGTTAAAAATAAATTATTACACTTGAGACAGACTTTCCTCTCATTCTCTATTTTAGCGTGTGCCACACCACGGCTCGAGCGGGACCCCCTCACTGCCTGCTCTCTCATGCATCATGTCAAATTGCCGCCGTAAACAACCTATTAAGTGACCTATTTATCTGGGCCAATTCCACTGGCTCACTCACCCCAATTACTTTGCCGGTGGAATGTCTACTCAGGACTGCTTCACATTGCTTTACGCTTAAATCGATACTTCTGCAGACCCAGAAAGCTCTTCCATGTGCTTCCGCCCTCGGCAGCACCTCTCACGGCACCCTACACATGTTACATAAGATGAGGGCTTTGCAGAGGGAGTGTAGACAGTGTAGCTTTGCAGCTGTTATCCTTAAGGGCAACCACTAGTTTAATTCAGCCTTGGATTCAGAGTGGCACTGATATCAGGAATTATTTTGCCTGTTTTTTGTTTAGGGGGAAAAAAAAGCTGTGAAGATGTGTCATATTGTCGATGGTTGCCAGATAGAACATGAGCATGAGTGAGTATGAGTATTGTGTCGATGCCTATATATGTATTTATGTTTTCATGATTATATGCACTTTTCTGTGTGCAGCCTGCGAGGTTGAAGAATGCTCCGGGACGTCAGTTCCATTTACTTATGAAGTTGTACCAGTGCATTTTCTGCAATTGAGCCGTCAGCGGCTGTCAGTCGGGGGAAATTAACGAGTCTGCTGATTGCACTGCTGGTAATTACAGAGTGCGGCTGGAGCAGTGCTGTGTCAAGCCTGGGAGTTATTTTAAGCTTACATTTCTCCTTTCTCCCAATGGCCAGGTCAACTAATGCTCTACAGAGGATCAGCAGAGGGATCTTGACTGACCGCAGACAACGTCTCTAACCACGAGGGCTGCCTATCGGTTGGAGACATTGTGCCATAACCAAAAGGTCGCAGGTTCATTCCCCGCAACGGCGGATGTGTCTGTCAGAGTGTCCTTCAGCGAGACACTGAGCCCCTACCTGCTCACTCACTGCACGTCACTCTGGATAAGAGTGTCAGCTAAATGCCTAAAATGTCGCTACAGGAAGGTCAGCGTCCCCGCAGCTGGTAGGGACTCAGTGTCTCACTCAAGGTCACTATAACAGGGCGGATGTTTACTGGCACAGGGGCTTGAATGTTATGAGTGAAGCAAAGGAGCCTTTAAGAGAGAAGAAAACACACACCCATGCTGGAGGCAGATCGCTGCATGTTCTAGGTCAGACAATAAAGAATTTGACTGGTTCTTCTTTAACTTAATAGAAAGGAAAGGAAATACAATCCCTACAATGTGTTCACATTTGTCAGAGTACTGTCCACGGGGTAGAAACATCATCCACTCAGCTTCACCGAAGGACTGCAGCATGATCCGCTCCTTCTCCTCATCTAGTGAAGGAGTCACTGTAGCAGCGTTCACAGCAGCTACAAACACCATTGTGGCAAATAGCTGCCTCCTACGGAAGAGTCGTAAAAGATAATCTTCAAATTTAAATACAGACTATACAATATCACGTCTAATGACCAGACACTAGCCGCGTTTGTTTTTGTTGACAATGCCACCTCCCCACCCACTCGCCTGCTTTGCATAGTGTGTGCAAAAGTGAGATCCAATCCCAATCAACACAACAACAGAATGCAGATAAATAAAATGCATATAAAAACCAGGTGTAAAAGCAAAGGGTGTGATAGGACTCATCAGTTTCCAGAAATAGTTTTAATACCAGGTGTAAATAGAGCCTTTAGCACAGAACCTGAGATTTCAACAAGCAAGACTGATCACTCTTTAGGACTTCTTCGATATCCAAAATGCAGACTGACCTGCTAAACAGTTTCAGTAAAGTTACAAACAGCCAATCTTTCCACTGAGTTAGGGAACATTATTTAAAATGCTAGGTTAGAGCCGGGGATGGGGAAAGTTTTAGTCTCAACCACAACAGTCTATAAAGATATGGATTTGGCACAGCGCTTTGACCTGAAGTACCTCAGGCAACTCTGCTCTTGAGTTTTGCTTTTAAGAGTGTATTCAGAATTACAGAGGAATGAATCATTCCATTCAAACTACCAGTCAATACACCATTCATGTCTATTCAGTCCCTTCAGAGAGCCTCTCCTTCCTATTTATTCTACGTTTTGTATTCAGTACTAGAGGTGTAGCACAACCACCCTTCCCACACACCATCCAAACCAAAAAAATGCAGAGTGCAGAATTTGTTATCAGATGTGATCCATAGTCTTGATGACTGGCAAACAAACCCATGGCTGGCAAAAATGCCAAATCAAAACCATGTCACCACTCATGGATCTATTAGGGGTTCAAGCCACTAGGCCTGAAACCCTATTGTTTTTGTTAGGATTCTTATTTTTCTTCTTCTTTTTCTTCTTCTTCTTCTTCTTCTTCTTCTTCTTCTTTGGATAGGTTTCAAATCTACCCCACTACTCAGGCAAAAAAAAAAAAGACACCAATCGGTTTGATAGTGGCGCAATAACAAGCAACTTTATGTTTTGGCCAATAACTCCTGAACCATAAGGTCTAGAATCAATTAATTTTTCCTCAGATTCCTTGGCTCAAGACAAACCTATTGCACATATGGGTTTTGGTTTCCGCCATGATAGTTTTTCCACCATTTTGCATTTTATACAGCATATATGAGATTATGGCTATTACCCAGAGTTATGAAAATCCAAACCATTTGGCCATGGTTGATGGAGAAGATACGCGAACAGGAATTCGGCTTAGGCATAATTCCCAAATGATTCATGCTAGAGCAACAAAACTTCAGATACATATGGAATGGACCCTAAAGTGTAACAGACCACGCCACCTACAAGCTAACCTTGCAATAGCAAATATTTTTTTAATTTCTCCTACAAAGTTGCCTTAATCTCGTTATATCACAGAATTGGGATATTTGTAACCGTTTGGCCGTGACACACAAAAGTGAAGATGCACAAAAAGGAAGGGAGGCATATTTCCTTAATGCTTAATGGACTGGTCATTTTTCAAATTATTATTATCTTTAATATAATTATTATTATTATTATTAGTAGGGTTAGGAGTAGTAGTAGTAGTATTATAGCACAGTATTATAGTCAGAGCACAACCTAACAGAGCAGATAAGAGGTGGAGGGATGGAGGGATGGATTGGTGGAGTTCATTTTATTGTCAGTTGGAGGTGGTGACTCAGCTGGGCTAGCATGACTCACAGCTCTCAAAGCATTATGAGTGCTGTAGCTGCTTGCCTTCAGTCACTCTCTGGTCAGGGCTTAGTAAACAACATTATATAATGAAAGAAACAAATCACATTTTGTAATTTCTAAGAGGCTCAGTGTTTCCTGCCTTTTGTTGGTTTATGAAGTGAAATTCTGAGAATTACTTTTTTTTACATTATTACCAAAGTTAATTAATACTGGGAATATGGGAGTTTGGTTTATTAGCAAGTGTGTTTTTATAGTCTTGATGTTATGCCAGGATAGAAAATCAGTGGTTTATACTATGTTGGTGTGTATGTGTGTGTGTGTGTGTGTGTGTGTGTGTGTGTGTGTGTGTGTGTGTGTGCATGTGTGTATGTGTGCTTGCTTGCAAGTATGCATGTATTCATGTAAGCGTGTGCTGAAACCTGCCTAGCACGCAGTGTATCTGTGGGTCCATATGTCTGACAATACAGTGGCACACATTTCCAATGGTTCAGACCTCTACTTTGGCTCCTCTCTTTGAATTTCATTACATCTCACCCCACAAATTACCATGCTGCTAATATAAAACACTGCCAGTGCCGTCATACCTAATGAGCTCTTCAGGGAAAGCCAGCCTTAGAAGAAGACAAGGAATACACAATCAATAATACCCTTTTTTCTTTTTTGTTGTTGCTGTTTGGCTGTTGGGTTTTTTTTTATTGTTAGCCCTGGGAAAAAAAAACAATGGTGCTCAATTTACTTTAGGTTGGAAGTGATGTGTCTACTTTAGAGGCTGTTTAAGTTGCCAGCATGATACATTAAAGCAGCACGTCCTGATTTTGCCGAGTTAGAGCCATGCTGCTCAGCCAATCCCAAACCTCATCAGATGACATCACTACCTGTGTACGGTTTTGCTATGTTTTTTTGTGCCCTCTTCCTCAGCATTTTTTAAAGTCACATCTTTGACTTGTTCAACTCTGTGCCGGAGGTAAGGACCTTTCTTTTAGATGTTACTTGTTGACATGATTAGCATAATGCATTGGTGATTTTAATGACACAATAAAATAGTTACTTTAGCTAACGTTAGCATGCTTGCTACCTAACTTGGCTACAACTATGTTACTTGCTAATGTGTTTTCATTCTGTTAGAATAGTTGGAACCTGCTTGGAACTGTTGCTTCATAAAAAATTGTAATGTTGCAAAGTTATGGAACTAGTCTGGATATCTTACCGTTAGCTAGCTAGCAAGCAAGCATGGATTTCATACTTTTGTGTTGACCCAGAGACAACATGCCTAATGTTGATCTTCTGGGGACATCATGTATGTGTGATGACCCGGGGACATCATGCTTAATGTTGATCTGGGTACATCATGTATGTGTGTTGACCCAGGGACATCATGCTTAATGTTGATCTGGTGATATTATGAGATGTGTATCCCAATAGTGATATCTTCTTTTTGATATATAAAAATCTGTCACCCAGGTTTGCCACCAAGCTATACACAGATACATTGGATTAGACATAGGATTAGACTTGGGCCAATATTGGCCTTTTATTATCGTCCAGTCAGTGTGGTTCACGTCCAATATGGAGGTTCCTAACTGACCACAGCTAGGGAATATGTTTTTATTCTTGTTATTTTTATTTCACCTGAAATAAAATGGCTGAACAGATAAATCAATCCAGGGTTCCGTGGGAGTATTTTACTGAGCCAGCCTCAGGGGTGACACTCTGTAAAACCTGCAATGAAACCTGTCTTACCCTGCCTTAAGGAGCTGCAACTCCCCTAAAAGAATTTCATTAGTATGGGTGTCAACAGAGAGTTTTAGTATCACATGATGGTCTGAAGGCTGTTTCAAAGGCTTTTCACCAACAACAAACTGAGTCCTTGATATTTTTAAGCAAGCCACTTATAGTGGTGCACTTCTATGTGTTGGGTTTGTTGTAGGTCATTCTTTTTTGGGGACAAAGTTGTCCAGCATCGCGATTAGCTGTCAATCGACCAATCATAGTCCATATTCCCACTGCACGTCTATCTTCACCCATATTGTGTGCATCTTCCTACTTGCGAGCCACTTATAGTGGCAGTTATGCTTGAAACAACTGTGGAGAAACATTCAAGGGGAGTGTGTGTGTGTGTGTGTGTGTATGCGTGTGTGTGTGTGTGTGTGTGTGTGTGTGTCTGAGTGTGTGCAAGAAAGAGAGAGAGAGAGAGAGAGACAAAGACAGAGAGAGAGAGTTTGTTGATGCTTTTTGGAGGCTGGGGGTACAATGAGGATGTCATGCACTTCAAGATTCAACCCCTCTGAGACCAAATCATTAATAGGCCTCTAAGCAGGTTGTCTTGGGTCTCCTTGTTTTTTGTCATTGGTGTGATGTCATCAACTTAGCCTACATTTTGGGAATTATTGGAAATTTTGAATGTACAATTGATATAGGCTACTTGGGTTTGATACTTTAAGCTGTTATATTGGTCAACTTCACAGACAAAACAGGTGGCGAGCTTGAAACCAGCACTAAGCTAGTTTTCACTTGTTTGGCATAAGAATAGTCCAATTTAACCGTATTAAATATCAGCACAAACAATCAGCTATCAGCAGCTTCCATCCAAAAATATTGGTATCAGCCTTCAAAAACCTGTGCAACAGTCAAACCCTAATATGTAACATCAACGAATGGGAAAACTAGAGCAGTCTTTTCAACAGCAGAGTGCTCAAGACTCATTTCACCCTAGAGTTATGAACCAAACATGAGTGCCTTTCTTGGAAAAAGAGCCATTGGCTCAGGGTCACTGCTTCAGCTTAGCTTGAACCTCTCGTCTGGGGGCAAAGAATTACATAACTCTCTCTGTATCCTCTGCTTCACATTGGACAGGCTAGGGTCGCCCAGCTGCCTGTGTGTGTGTACATGTGTTTTGTGTGTGTGTGTGTGTTTTGTGTGTGCTAGCGTGCTTGTTTGAGTATGCATGTGTGTGTGTGTGTGTGTGTGTGTGTCCAATGATGCTGTGTAAGGTTCCCTAAGACGGTGTTGTGTCAGCCAGGAACACAGAGAGAGGGAAGCAATCTCAGGGATTTAATAACATAATCCCAGCAACCTCATCATGATGGCAGGGGAGATGTCTTTGGAGTCTAATTTAAAAACCACATAAAAAAAAATAAAAAAAAAATAAAAAAAATGAAGCCCAACTATTCTCTCTCTCCCACTTTCCTTCTTTTAATTAATTTTCTCCTGCCGCTGTGCCTTCATTTGTATGGTTTTGCCGTCTGCCTGGAAGAAATACTTACAATGCAACGAAATAATGGCAGCCTGCTACAACAGTGACTTTGCTTTGTCTGGTTTGTTTGTAAGAGCTTTTGCTCCGATCTATAAAAACATGATTTTGCATACAAGGCTTACATAGATTTTTGCAGAGCCCTGGCATTGATTGCAGATGCAATTTGCCAACCTCTGAAATCCTTCAGGCCAATTTTCATATACTTCTTGCTCGAATAACAAACAATGCAAACAATGAGATGGGAGCTGAATAATATATTTTAACTGTGCCAAGAAGGAGAAAACAGTTTGCTGACAATAATGAAGTCTACTGCATTAACTTCCTCTTGAATTAAGGGCCAAAACAAAGCTACTGTAGCATTGCACTTATGGTTTTATGGCTGCAGAGCTGCATTTGAAAGAACGTTATCATTTGTCCGCAATGACTTTGAGGTCATAATAATACAGACCTACTTGTGAGTGTTAAAGTCTGAATGCTTTCGTGAAAATTGAAAGTAAACATTATTAAACGCTGCTGAGCTTCAGTGAATTATGCAGATAAACAGAATCCTATCACAAAAGTCATTATACAGACTGAATGCCTGCAACCTTTTGATGGCAAGTGTTTGAGTTATGTACAGTCACAGAGCAGGCATGCATTTACACAGTGGCATTTCACTTCCAAGAGTCATACATTTTAAGAACAATATCGTCGTCATGCATTTCATGGCATTCTCACATGTCTGGGCCTCGCTCGTCTGCCAGGCAAAATGAACATAGAGAACGTTCTTAGCCAACAGCTGTTGACCCGGCATCTGACCTGGGAGCCTTGTGGGAACCTCTGGCACTTGGCCGAGTCAGCACATACACACGCACGCACACACACACACACACACACACACACACACACACAGTATGTACTCCTATTTCTGTGTGGGGTGAGATATCAGCCTGACTGAACGCTAGTGAGACCCAGAGGACTATATGCACTCAGGCATGCACACACACACACACGCACACACACACACACACACACACACACACACACACACACACACACACACACACACACACACACACACGCTCTACAGAGGTAGCTAGCGGAGTAGGACGCAACCTTGAAAAAGCTCTGATCCCCAGGGAATTTCCCTGAATGGCCTGTTTGCAAGAGCAGAACAATCCCTCGCTCCCTCCATCCTTTCATCCATCCATCCCTCCATCCATCCTTCCATCTATCCAGTGGAAGGAAGGAGAGAAACCTTCATTCACAGGCCATTAGTTCCATGGACAGATGTTTTCCTGGGAGAGAACGACATGATGATGATAGCTTTGTGTGTAGATGTGTGTGTGTGTGTGTGTGTGTGTGGTTGTCCTTATGTATGATTCTCATATTTGACACAATCTATGACAGTCAAGGAGGAAGTCAGGAAGCCTTGATAAAACACAGGAAGAATAGCAAAAACAAATTGGAAAGCGGAGATCCATTCATTCATTCTTTATGTTTTTATAATACATCAGCTTATGAAAATATCTTCAAAAGAAAAACAAACTCAGAAGAGCTTTGTGTCGTACCTATAACCTTTTGAACTGTTCTAAAATCACTGTAAAGTACGTAAACCCCTTGAGGGGTTTATTGCTTTTACAAAATACTAATGGAAAAGAACATAATGAAAAAGAAAACAAATATGGAATAAGGAATCATTTAGTTTTCATCAATAATACTGTAACTAAATACTGATAATTAACTATTAATAATTAAATGCTATTCTTCCAAGCAATATGGCTCTTGAACATTAGCTAAACAAAGTGGTTGCTAAGTGACACATGGGTATGAGTTGTGACTTTCGGTTAGCACAGTAATGTATTAATGGACTGTGACGCGTCACATGTGTGTTCATCAGGTATTTTACAGTAGTTTCAAACACGACTGAGCCAATCAGAACTGAGGACCATAATTTTCGGTTAATAAAAAGATGCAACTGAACTGGATAACACAGACTAAATGACAACAAAACTCAGCAAGGAGGGAAACTATGTAGCGTGAGGAAAAGAGGATTTGAGAGCCCGTTACTCCCAATGAAGCTGACACCCACCAGAAGCGATATCATCACTCCATTCAAATTTCTAAGCTCCTTTGTAAAAGGCTCATCTCAAAAAGTGATGTAAGGTTATCTCCACTGAGGTACAATCCCAGCCATAATGAGGCTCAAGTGTGGAGCAGAAGAATCAGGGCTGGAATACTAAGCTGTGCCCTCAGTCGGCCGGAATCAGTTTTAACTCCTAAATTTGCCGCGTAAACCGATGACTTGCTTGTTTAAAAATTCCCATATTGTGCGTGAGTTCATGGGGGTGGGGGGGTGGGGGGGGTAATACAGCTGTTGAAATGAGATCTGGCCAGTCAAATGTTACGGTCATTGCCGAGCAAAACGTAGCATCTCATATCTAAAAACATTTACCGCACTGAATGGTACGACCGTGGTTCTGCATCTGCCCGCCTTCGCTTTTCTCGCGTGATTCTCCTATTTTACCTTTTCTCATCTGTCATGTTGATTTAGAACACACTCATGCTCCAGCTGTATGGGACCACAGCAGAGTGGATTGGCCTCCACCCTGGAGCTGTGACACGTTCTTCTCCTCTCTCTCTCTCTCTCTCTCTCTCTCTCTTTCTCTTTCCCTCTCTCCCTCTCTCCCTCTCCGTTGCTGGCTAGGTTCTGTCCTTGGCTCAACCTGCCCCCAAAACGAGTATACATTTGCATGCATTAGCGCTCTCCCGTGGCTTGCCTGCTACCCGCTGTGCCGTCGAGTCTGATTAATGATCCGAGTGTGCCACTTCTCACAGCAGCCGAACAGGCCGCCTGCCTGCGCTCACATCAAACATCCAAATGCAGGCAAAAATTTAGAATATCATTCGCCGCTGCAACACACAGAAATATGCGTGCTTGTGTGCATGCGTACAAACACACACTCACTTAGACACACATACACTGAAATGTATGCATGCACTTTGGTACGCTCGCATGCACGCATACGCACATACATATGCACACACTCACATATTATCTGCACACACACATGCATAAACATACATACACACTGCTATACCTCATGCAGGTACATACATCATACATCTCACACAGCTCGCCCTGTCTCATCTCCGTACGTTCTCCTCTGTCAAAGACATAGGGAAGCTAATGAATACACACACATGCACACAACGCACAAACACATACACACACACACAGAGGACTGCCTGAGGCCATCTCATTTTAAATATAATCACACGGCTCTCTCAGAGATACCTCCGCGCTGTAGCTGTGATCTTATCCCAGTCCGCCCAGCAACAAACACCCTGCGTTACTCCCTCCTTCCTCACCTAGCAGCTGAAATGTTATGATAAAGACAGATAGCTTAAAGATTACCACTGTAACACCAGACATCACTTTACTTTATTCACCATATATAATAATTGTGCATTGGCAACTAAAGTAGTAACATAAGTACGTACTAGCGCACATGGTACAGGGATAACAGGACCTCACATGCAATGCAAGGGAACAATGGTGGATATACAATGGACAGTAGCCTACATGTCATTCTACAAGTACGCATTCAGTATTCAGTCACTTTGACTCACTGGCAGCTTGGCATACAGAATGGTTGCAGCAGCAGAGAGGGGGGTGGCGAGTGTCCAACAGTGCATTGGCCCAGCGTGCCATGAGACAGTGTAACTGAGTAGAATGACATTTAAAGGTCATTTTAAACAATATTTTACTTTTTGTCAGTCTAGTTGAGGAGTTTTATTTCAAAGCTTTACAGATGCATTTTGAAAAATGGAGATTATCATTCAGTATCCAGAACATATACAATAGAGAGGATCCAGTCTGTTAAAAGGTTATAATTTTGTGAAATGATAGCTTATGTTAGCTGCTGTCAGTACCATAATTTGTTCTAATTTTGCGCTATGAATCATTCTTGTCACTCCTCTATCGTCACCCGTCAACGTTTTCAAATGGTGACACTTTTTTTCAAATGGTGGAAATCTCATTTTGGAACGAAAACTCTTCATCAGTGGAGTTTCAAGCACCAAGTGGTCACAGCTGCTCGTACAATATCACGCAGTGTTACAATGCAAGTTAATACAAGGTTCATGTGTATACTCTAGCATTAGGATATTGGAACTGGGAGGACATCACTGTATATTAAATCCTCCACTGTGAACAAAACAAATACAAACATGAATACTCAACAGATCAGACAGGCATCGTGGGGGAGTGTGTAATCTGCCTGTTTGAGTGTGTGTGTGTGTGTGTGTGTACGCGTGTGTGTTTGTCTTATGTCTGTGCAGCGTGAGCCGTGCAGACGAGGGGATGTGTGGGTAAATCCCGACAAATTGCCGACTGTGGCGGTCATTTGGAACAGGCGGGCATGCGGCGCTCACACACGCACGCCCACGCACGCACGCGGTCCTGTTGTGTTTATTAGCCGTTTGACATTCGTTCCAAGGCAGAGGAGAGGAGGAGAGGAGAGGAGAGGAGAGACGGAGGGAACGGAGGGGAAGGAGGGGGGATGGAGTGATGGTAGGGAAGGTTGGGGGTAGCCGTGGAAACCCTCCATGCGTCGGCACATGCGTGAGCTGCCATTGGCGGACCGCTCTCTGTGTTCCTGCTAAGGATTGCATCGTCTGGTGCATGGAAGACACCTCTCATGTTCTCTCCCTCCTTCCTCCCTCCCTCTCTCCACATCTCTCTCTCTCTCTCTCTCTCTCTGACTCACGCTCTCTCCCACAAGCGGTGCCGTGGCTGCCTGTTCAAATGGAATCCCCATCCCCCCTTTCAAAATGAGGGCAGAGAGAGAGCGAGAGAGGGAGGGAAAGAGACAGATAGAAGGGGAAAAAAATTTAAATAGGGGTATTTTTTGACTTTCTCTCTTTCTCTCAAACCGTGGCTGTGTTTGTAGGTCCATCATGATGGTACGTGAGTGTTCTGTCAGTGTCACCGCCACACCGGTCACATGTCATTTCCCCTGTGTTTATGTACAGTATTACAGTCATCCTGCCAGGCTCGGGATCACTCTCCCCATCTCTAGTGTCACAGATGCTGCCTGGTAAGCTTGGACTGAATTGAACTCCTTGTTACGGGGGTAGAAGCATTGTCTGTGTGTGTGTGTGTGTGTGTGTGTGTGTAAGTGTGTGTCCGTGTGATTGTGTGTGTGCATTTTCGCTTGAAGTTAGCTCATAGTTGTATGGCACACTAAAATGACACTGTGACCTCTTTGTGTGTGTGTGTGTGTGTGTGTGTGTGTGTGCGCGCGCGTGTATATCTACGAGGTTGTTGAGCGATTATGTGTGTGTGTTTGTGTAACTGACCTCTTCCTCTTCATCCTGACCTCTTCTATGTACAGCGTTAAGGAAAAATATGAACAAATGTAAGCCACAATATTACAAGACCACAATGGACAAAACACACATTCAAACACTCATTGATCATTTCAGTCTCAAGTGGTCATTTAGCTGGTCCTGCTTAGGTGGTTGCCACAGAATGCCAGATAACGTTGTCATGGAAATAGGCAGTACCGTGCATGAAACTCTGAAAACTCATCTGTTACCATGGCAAAGGATTCATTTAGCCGAGCATTCCAGTCATAGCTGTGTTAAGCATTCCACATTTCTGATGAAGCGCTCTGAAATGTCTGTCTCATGCGCCGTCCACACATTGAAACACACTCATTCCCGATGACGAGGAGATCAAGCCTAGTTGGCAGCCATTTTAGCACGAGCTGAAGAATAATTATCACGATCCTGCACCACGTATCCTCTCTGTCCATTCTAATTCTATGATATGAACCGTCTAATCTTTCCTTATCCGTCTTATTTCGCATCAAAGGCATTTCTGATCAAAGGATAATTGGAATGACAGATCATACAAAACCCTACACTTTTATCATTATCTACTCCTCAGAGAAAGGACGAAAAACCGAAATGTTTGCGGCACGGCAAATGAAAGGGAAGCCGAGGTCTTTGCTGATTCCGATGTGCAGCTTTGAGACTCGATCCGCCAATCCTCAAAGACGGCTTCAGGTCGTGTTAGAAGTCATCGCCACCTTTCCATTTCCTCCTGGCAACACCACAGGGGGCGACGCCATCCCTTCGTCTCCCCTCTCACCAGTCCTTCTGTGTCACCTGCTTTAAACCATACAAGGACTATTCATTTACTTCTACGGTACGGGGAACACGGACCTGATTTATTTCTATGCATCTTTGTTTTCACCACAAGGCAAACTGGGTGGCGAGAGAGGGAGAGAGAAGACTTGGCGGCCTGTGTAAATCGTCCAAGTAATGTGTGTGTGTGTGTTCGTGCGTGTGTGAGCGCGTGTGTGTGAATATGCACATTTCTGTGTCAGTGTGTTATGCGTTAATGGGTGTGCATTGTTTACTGTTTTTGCAAACGCTTATGTGTAGTGTGTGTGTGTGTGCGCTTGTGCATCAATGCGTGTGTGCACAGCGTGTGTGCACATCACAGAAAGCAAGCGAGAAAGAAAGAAAGAAAGCTGGAAAAAAGAAAGAAACAAGAAATGAACGGAGGGGTTGCGAAATCCAAGCATCTCTCTTCTATCGATTCAATGCAAAGACAGTCGCCATGGCAACACAGCAGTCCCACTGTAAGCGGCTTTCGCTCTCCGCCCCCTCTTGCTCCCTCCGCCGACAAGGTATACAGGCGCCCGCCGACGCCGAGCCTTTATGATATGTTTCCTCTGATGGAGTGTTGACAGGCAGGTCTCCGAAGCATATCATTTCCCTAAGTCTGTCTGCAATCCTGACGCTTCTCTTAATATACCGCCGCTGCTCCACTTTCGGCACTTTCTGTCCGGGCTTCATAAAGAGCTCCCACCTCCGCCCCCCCCCCCCCCTCCACCCCGCCCCTAAAAAAAGTTCACTAAAGGTTACGTAGAATGGCAAAGCAAAGTATGATCCGCGGCTGTTCGGGACGGTTCAGAATGACAGCGAGGGCGGACAGAGAGAGAGAGAGTGACAGAGAGAGACAAAGAGAGAGGAGAGGAGTGATGGTGAAGTTAGTGTGCGTTTGTGCTTGCATTTGTTTGTGTGTGTGTGTGTGAAGAGGAGAGGGGGAAAAAGAGAGGGGAGGACAGAGAGAGAGAGTGGAGAGAGGCAGTTATTCACATAAGCTGACAGCAGCAGGCTGAGGTGCTGTTTCCTCTTGCCTGTCACTCAAACTAAAATCAATTGGTGTAAAAAGCAATGGGGAAAACTGGACTTCGGCAGCCTGCTCTCTCTCTCTCTCTCTCTCTCTCTCTCCCTCTCTCTCTCTGTCTCTTATACACACAAACACACAGAAATGCACTCTCTCACCCCCACACACACTCGCCTACAGTATAACACACACACATCCGCTCACATTTCACTAGCCCCGTGGCTAGTGAACCACAACAGGCCTGTCTCCCCTTACTCTCTCCTTATTAGCAGAGAGAGAGAGAGAGAGAGAGAGAGAGAGGGAGGGAGAGCAAGAGAGAGAAAGAAAGAAAAGGAAGGAACTACCTGTGTGTGTGTGTGTGTGTGTGTGTGTGTGTGTGTGTGCGTGTGTGTGTGTGTTCATGCACTTCAAGGTGAGGGATAATAGCCTCTTCCCTCAGACACAATTTCCGCTCAGTGAAGAGGGTCTTGATATAGTTCAGCCAATTTCCATGATAAAAAAACGGCTCACACAGAAATAATAATTTCTTCCCTTTTTTACTGAATCGAGATGCATTCTAGTGGCTGTGTCTCTGTTTTGATGAACCACTTCTCTCTGCTTTCCGCTGCGTCTCTCAGTCTGTCGGCTCATTCTTTGTCAGTCATTCCAGTCTGCTAAGATCTCTCAAGCATGTATTCACTCAGCAAACATTCCCTCTTTCTCCCGGTCTTGCTTTCTCCACATCCCTAACCCTGATCCTCCTCCTCCTGCCTCCCTCCTCTTCCTCCTCTCCCTCACCACCCACCTCCTCCTCTGCTTTCTCCTTTGTCTCATGACACAGGTTGACATGCCTCAGGCTCAGCCTCTCCATGTCTTACTTGTAGGACTGTGGTCTTTCCCAGCTGTGGGATGAGAATCGTGACCTGCCGCGGTTCAGTGGGAACAGCTACAGACCAGGCGACTTCAAAATGGAGGAATAGGTAAACTCTTGGTTCTGGTTACAGTGCGCATAGAGCCACGTTTAAAATCACACTCTTTAAGTTAGTAACTGCTCATCGTTCCCCATTGCTTTAGTGATGAGAAACAAAGGAAAATGTCTTCAAGCTAGTGAATTTTGTGCCATTTTTTTCATTTGTGTAGCTCCCACTTATCATCATACGATGATACGTGGCCACAAACAAAATGTCAAAATAGCTAGCTTACTAAGATCATGGCATAACTCTTTTCCTTGTTTTCCTAATACACAAAACACACACCATCAGTTGTTCCTGACCACATGGGCTCATATGGGCAAAACCAGCAAGTCTCATGCATGGCTGTTTGCGGCCCTCCAGTTATGGGACGGCTTCTGTAACACCTATAGGCCACCCTGCCACACATAAGTGCCTTTCAACTGAAATCATAGACAATCTAAGACATTTCTAACATGCCTTGGAAGCAAATATTTGCTTTACCGGGCGAAAAGGACATCACAGCTAATTCAGCCCAGCGCAAACATCCAGTGAAAGCGGGCAGTAAAACTGGTGAGGAGGCCCTTCCATTAGCCAGACAGGAAGAGATATTGACTGGGATTGTGACTACGGGAGATAATTATACATCACTTTGCGAGAAGTGGTGCGCTGGAGCATTTTATCCAGTATGGTTTGTATCTTGAGTGCCTGAGTGCAATTGTACACTAAACCATGTTCACAAAACTGAAGCGCTACTTCCACAACAACCAATGAACTGTGCTGAACTCTAGAAAAAGTGGTACCGGAGAAATTGTTTTTCAAAGTATATACTTTTTAGAAAAATGGTAACTTTATAACCTACTGGTCAGTTAGAGGACACTATATCCTTTTAGAGTGCTGTACAACTACAGTGCAAAATCTCTCTCTCTCTCTCTCACACACACACCGTCACTCACTCACACAGACACTCACTGATGAAGTGACATATTGCTGTATAGAACTTGTCTTTTCCTATCGCCCCGTTAGCTCTGGAGGCAAAGACATCGTTAGCAGCTCCCATGCTGTCAGTCTCAGTGTGTGGCAGTGTGTGTGTGTGTGTGTGTGTGTGTGCATGTGCATACAGTATGTACACGCATGCATGTGCAAGCATGCCGGTGTGTATGCCAGTGTTCGCCTAAGTGTGTGTTAAATGCATGTACGTATGTGTGTGTGTGCCTGTGTCTGTGTGTGTTCAAGCTTGTGTGTATGCTTGGTGTTCACCCACATGTGTGTGTGTGTGTGTGTGTGTGTGTGCAGACCAGAGCTGTGCATATATGCGCGAGTGTGTGCTGTGTGAGTGATCTCCCATTGGGAGTCCTGCGGAGAGAGCATTAATCAGACCCGTAGGGACCCCGGGCTCAGACAGAGCCCTCTTCAGGGGTGTGTGTGTGTGTGTGTGTGTGTGTGTGTGTGTTGTGGGTGGTGGGGGGGCAGTGTTCCGGTGACTGCTGTTGACAGACAGCCAATGAGCAGGGGACACACAGCAGGAGAAGAGGGGACAGGATGGAGGTAAGGGAATCTCACAACTGTGCATTTGCAAAATAATCACATTTTGAGTGAAGGCTTCCTTTCGTAGTCATTACTTCACCTGCATTCCAGTGATAAAACATCATGTAGACTGATGGAAGGTGTTGCTATAAAGGCTTATTCCACCAGTTTGTTTACCGCTACTGTGTTTAAGGATGGAAGATCTCTTACTGTGTTTTTTAGTACAAGGCGTTTCATCCAGAGGATTTGTGTCACCATTTACTATCATGTACCTTATAGGTGTGAGGTAGAGGTGTGTGTGTGTGTGTGTGTGTGTGTGTGACAGAGAGAGACAATGTACCAGAAGATGGGTTCCATGTAGAGTCCATGCAGCAATAATAAAAGGTCATTGGCTGGCACCTTGTACTGAGCACTGAAATACTGTGTAACATTGGCCAGGTGATTTAAGTCACAGTCACTCACACACACACACACACACACAAATGCACACAGTGACCTACATGCACACACACACATGTGCACACACACGGTCATACAAATACACATGAACAAACACAGACACACACACATCCACTGGTGATTTAAGGGAGCAGAGCTGTTCCAGTGAAAATCGATGGGATTCAGGGTCACCTCATACACAGCGGCAGGGTGCGCACCTCATCCCCCCTCGTCCCTTTATCTCTCCTGCTCTTCATCCTCCATTTCTTCTTTAGAATCCCTCCTCCCTATCACCCACTCATCCAGCACCCCACATGACCCCTATTTGTATTTATATCCCTTGCTTCTGTCCGCTTCTCCTACCTTTCTTCCTTCCGTCTGCACATTCCCCCATGTCTCATCCCTCTCTCTTTCATGCCTTTTCCAATACTTGCCCGTTCTTTGCCTTGTTATTTCTGATGGCACATGCAACTCCTCATAACTTCTGTCGCCATCCTCTATCCCCTTCTCTCTTAATCCTTCTCCTCAACCACTGGCACTCCTTCGTTCCATCTGTTTTATTCTGTCCTCCCCTCATCCCAGCTTCTTCTTTAACCTCCCCTGCCATGTCTCTTCATCCTTGCCTCTGTGTGTGTGTGAGTGCGTATGTGTGTGTGTGTGTGTGTGTGTGTGTGTGGAGGGACAGTAGGGCAGAAGTCGGCTGTGGCAAGTCAAGCAATCCCTGACCCAGAAGGATTAGTGCTGAGCACATGGGAGGGGGGGAGGGAGGGCGGGAGGGAAGGGTGGAGGGAGAGATAGTTGGAGGGAGGGAGAAAAGGAGAGGTGAAGGGGGGACAGAGACGGGAACAGAAGGAGAGGAAGTGGATGGAGGGAGAGCCGGCAGCGAGAGCGATAAAGGGAGGATGGGTGTTAGGAAAGGGAAGGGGGTTGGGAGGGGAAAGCTACATCGAAAAAATGTACGGGGCAGCGCTCAGTCTTAATGTTCAATCTGAGTCATTCAAACTACTAGTGAGTCCTATTGTTCTCAAAACAAATGAAACAATCTGCCACGGGGTAAGATAATATTACTTCAATACTGTGTCTACAATCAGACACACATAATATCACCTGATTTAAGCAAATTCTTGTTTTGGAAACAAGTGAAATTTTCTAACCCGCTTGCCATCTATTTCCACTTGTTTTAAGGACAATGAGAAGACAAGACTCAATCCTACATCAAATTGCAACAATCTCCACCTTAACAAGAAATTGGGTAAAGGAAATACACTAGCAATAGAGGGGGAAGAGAGGGAGAAAAAAGACGGACGAAGCGGGGGAAAGATGAATGCAGAATCAGGAGAGAAAGAGAGAGCCTGCTCTCCGTATATGACCTTTCCCTCGAAAAGAGAGACAGAGAGAGAGAGACAGAGAGAGAGAGAGAGAAGCCTCCATGATGAAACCCATTCATGTGAGCCTGGCTGCCAACAATATGTTGGGTCTCAATATGGCGCACTCTTTGTGTAATCCTTACTGCCCACACAGAGCCATATACACACACAAACACACATGCGTATGCGTCTTGTAGGCACACAAACACACATGCTGCAGCCTTTGTGCGTCTTCACACATACACACACACACACACACACACACATACCGACACACACCCACACGTGCACAGGCATCTTTCAGTAGGCACGGACACACATGCTTCAGCCTTCGCCTAGCTTAGCACAGTCACACACAGAGACGGACGCACGCACACATGCACACACAGAGACGGACACACGCACACATGCACACATGCACACACACAAACACACACACATACAGACACAAAACATGACACAGTTTACCTTGGCTCCAGACTCGCAGAATGAATCACCCAGAAATCTGTCCCTTCTGTCCAAAACTCTTAGCCTCAAAATCCTATTCTGCTGTAAAGAGCGGGCAACAAAATCAGTGGATAATGTTGCTTTGTGGCTCCAACGCTAACTCTATTTTACCAACTAACGCTGTAAAAAAAATAATCTGTCCTTCTTCAAATTACATATAGCTGCACCATCAATTTAAATTTGAACCAACTGCATTTTTACACTGAAATATGAATGGTAATGGGTATTGGTAATAGCATTTAATAACAACAATGTATATCTTTAGGCTTTAAAATGGTTTTAATAGGTACAACTTAACAACATACAAGAGAAGGTCAATAGCTTTGCGAGCCCTTCTCTGTTCAATTCCCATTATACTCGTCTTAAAGGAGCCCGAGGGCCTTTGAAACGAATAGACACCAAGAGCTGTGTCTGAGTGATTTAACCCTTTTGTAAGACCAACTTCACAGAGTGGCAGCAAAGGACAGAGGGAAGGAGAAAGGATGGCAGAGTGTGATGGAGAGAGAGAGAGAGTTATATGGTTCTGTCAAATGCTGCTCTGACATTTAGGTCAGGCCAAGCTTCTAAATGGCATCCAGACAGATTTAGTGAGGGCTTTCACAGAGGCCGACTGCTCGTCTTTGGACTGTCACACACTCAGGGCCTGCCTGGTCATCTCTGAAGCTTTCCTTAACCCTTTTGCTGCCTCCACTGGCTCCAGTTCACTCCCCTAAGTCTCAGCTTAATCCACGCAGACATCTTTTTGACCTCAACTAGCCTGTTGAGAAGGCCCTATCGAATTATTTTTGCATGTCCGAATTTGATCCCTGTGACCCTTAACTCACTTCTGTTTTCCATCACCTAGCCTGAAGCCAAACCTTACAAACCCTTGAGCATCTAAACCTGTCTGCATTTCAAGTTAACTTCACTGACTGAAGTTATACAATTTCTAATGAAAATGATTTTGTTGCCTAGAAAACACCAGGACACTGTGCCATTTGGCCCATTGTTGCTATGCAACCGCAGGAGGCTTATTTGAGACGTGCTGGTTTTGCACTCAAGTTACAGAGTGTAAGTACAAGAGGTTCATCACAATTCAGTTAATTCAGTCACTAATTTGGGCAGTGGTGTTTAAGATGTTTTTTTACATTTAATGTGTAAATCAAGGCGTTCCTACCTTCGCACTACGATACGTCGATTCTGACTCTGACTTAAGTTCACTGGGAGGCGCCTTTCCTGCAGTGCACCCAAAACTCTGCAATATGTCGATTTTTATCGGTTTCCTGATGTAAAACAAGACATCTGCGATCAAATAAATGCCAAAGACATAAAGTAGGATGTGAATTGTTGAGTTACTAAATGTGTAGCAATAATCAGCATCATTAAAATTAGCTAAATGTAAAAAAATACAGTCATAACAAACTCAGTCCTTCACTGGATGTCAGAAATGTCTCCTCTCGCCTCATAAACACTCATCCCACAGCTCCATTTTGCACGCAAGCAGGTTGAATTTTTAAGGGATCAAGACCTCTGTGCATGAGGGTGCAATCATTGAAATTTGCTCAGCTCAATATTCACCCCGTGCATCCAGCGTTCGCACATGAATAGAGTTTGGATCATTGAGGTGTGCTGTCTTTTGAAGAATCATTTGCAGGGCCAGATCGCGCCATCCCTTCCCTCCTGTGTCACTCCAGGTAACTTCCTCCATCCTCTCCATCCTGGCAACAGGTTCTGTGTGGGCTGGAAAAGGTGTGTGGAGATGTTGTGGGAATATATGTATATGTTGGCCAGTATGCATGTGACCGTCGTGGTGAAGAGCGCAGAAGAAGAGGAGAGTGGCTTGTTGTAAGAAACCATTCTATTCAAATTAAACTTATTTTTGATAGACTATAATTCTTTCTGTGGTTTCTTATAGACAAAAATGCAGAACAGCCTAAATATCTTCAGAATATGTAAAGTACATTTTGATATATTTTGATCCAATTAATTCCCCAGCTTTGAATGGTAAAGTTTCCAATTCAATCATTGTACGCCGTCATCCCAAAAAAAAAAAATGAATTAAAGGCGCACAGTATTTTGAGGCAATAATCATGAAAAGGAGAAAAGTCCATGGCCTGATTCTCCACCGTACCGATGGGAAGGACAAAAGAGGCCAAGGTTTGAACAAGCAAAGTTACGTCCAAAATCCTCAGTGAGTGCATTAAATAGTCCCAGTCTGAATATGAACAGCTTAAATGTGTGGATCTCAAGATCCGTGTAACTTTACACAGTCTGAATCGGGTCCTTAAGGTGCAAGCAAGCTTTGTTCTTTCCACTGAAAACACTGACACAAAGACAATTTTCTGATTTCTTTCACTGACAAAGAATCTCAGGTTTTAAACCCATTCAACTCTTTCAGAGAGTCAAGGTAGTATAGACACAAATTGAGCAGCAGGGTTAAAAGAAAAAACAGGAAAAAAACACACTAGTAGGGTTCAAAATTATCCCTCTTTTCCAAACATAGACATTTAAACTGTCATGATGTTAGACATGCTGTCTTTTGAATGTGGCTGTCTCCATGGTCTGTGCATATGTTCAGCATAGGTGTATTGCAGCCACATTGTTTACATTTTGGATAAAGAGGTTGAAGGGCAGATTTCTGGCCTTAAAAATATTGCCGAACAATGGCCGGTGGCCGGATTGCCACAGTAGCCTGCAGACAGCAAGGAACTGGCTGTTCTGTGGTTTTTATACAAGGTTCAGGACGTGCCTCCTGAGGGAAATTTTCTCAGGAATGGCACGTCTCCTCGTATTAGTAGGCTGAGTCGCAGGGCAGCACAGAAAAACAGCTCATCATGATTCACTCTGCGCTGCAAAAAATGTCCGTCTTAACAAGTCATTTCACCCAGTACTTGTCTTATTTTGCTTTTAAACGAGTGAAATGGGGAGATAATTTCAGTTGTTCCCAAAGTGGCTTCAGTTCACTTCAAGGACCAGACTTATCCAGACAATGTCACCTGATTTACCTTCACCTTAATAGAATCCTTGGAACAAGTTGGTTTGCAATGAAAAACAATGTTATATATTGTCTCAACCCATTGGTGGAATTTTTCACTTGTTTAAAGAAAAGTAAGGTATTAATACTAAATACTAGATTAAAAACTGTCCAATGTTGCCATCCAGAATCACAGAGGGGATGTACAGACCCCCACCAATCCCGTCCAGCTCTTCTTCACCTGTTCCTCGACTCATTATTTAACCCGGGGCTGACTACCAAAACCTTCTCACCTATGATCTCTCACCTCTTCTCCCTCCTCATCGCTTCCTTCTCACCATCGCACCTTTTGTATAAAACAATGATTAAACCTGACCAAAACCCATGCAAATCCAGTATTGCTCATGTGTGAAATCTCTGTCTCTCTCTCCCTCCTCCTCCTCCTCCTCCTCCTCCTCCTCTTCTCACACCTCCTCGTTGTGACGAAACAAGCCCAGCCGACAGCACTAAAGATGACAAACAACTCTGTCAGCTCACGGTAATGCTGGGAATGAAAGCAAAGGGACTATAGGCATTGCAATGATCACTATAAGAGCAAAAGACATACTGTACAATGTGCCCACTAAAGGAATATGTGCATTCAGCAAGCAAATATATGAAGAGCGATTCCAAAATGAGATGTCCACCATTTAAAAAAATGACAAATTGAATCTGTATAAAGGATAATGGATAATTTAGGTCATTGGTCAACAAAATGATCACATTTATTAAATGTATCATTTTGGAAATTAACTCACATACAATTGATTCATTATTGTCTTGATTAATGGTACATGGCTACCATCGATCAATTGTATCTACTGT
The DNA here is from genome assembly GCF_048128805.1 of Centroberyx gerrardi. Lineage (NCBI taxonomy): Eukaryota > Metazoa > Chordata > Actinopteri > Beryciformes > Berycidae > Centroberyx > Centroberyx gerrardi. The sequence goes on along the minus strand of NC_136020.1, from coordinate 14,833,078 downwards.
GATCTCTGTTGTCTTTAGTCTGTCAGCAAATACAGCAAAACGCTCAGAAACAACCTGCAGCCTTATAGAGCCAGTCCACTGCTTTATTCTCAGATGAATCTTCTAGCGGTTGCTATACTGCAATTAGTGGTGAATGGGAGGTGACGGTGTCCCACGCACGCACAGCTCCCAAATGCCAAGTGGCAACAGCAGAAAGCCTGCTGTCTCGCTGATGTAAGAGCCGGCGGACATCTGGGAATGTCGAGTCGCAGAGGGTAACAGTCAGAGAGGGAGGCAGGGCAGAAGCAGGGGGGGGAGGGCGGGTCCGGAGGTTTGGGAGGATGATAAGGTGAAAAGGGGCTAAGATGGAAAGGAGGGGATTGAGGGGGGGAAAGGAGGAGTAATGGAGAGAAAGGAAGGTTGGGTTGAGGTGAGTGGTCTTACAGGAGGGAGCTGAGGGAAGGAAGGAGGGCTATGGGGAGCTGGAGCTGGCAAGGTTGAAGGTTGAGGGAGGGGACCAGGGAGATGCAGAGAGGGAGGCTGGGAAGGCGGGATGGAGGGGCGGACGAATAAAAAGTGGTTCCCGAGACTGGGGAGAGTGTGGACGATGCAGTCTGTCAGGTCTCCGGTCTGTCAGCAGAGTGCCTCTGTTCCCCTCAGGCCGCACAACAAGGCCCTGCCTCGGTCTGCACTCCCATCCACTCACATACCATGTCCTCATGCACCCTGCTGTCCCCGGCAGTGCACTTCACTGCGCAGCCATACCGCCACAGGGATGGAAAAAAGAAAAAAAAAGATTGTTATCTGTTTGTGGTTTTCTGGGTCGGCCTACTTATCATGCAAAATTACATCTCAAGTTTAGGATTATGCAGATGGTGTCAAATGTTTGCTTGAGGTGATCACATGATTCCCATATTTTGTGAGGATTGAAGATGTTTGACCATGATTTCTGTTTCAGATGTCCATGTAATGGAGGAGTGTTTGAAAACTGGAGCTGCATTGCCATCTGCTGGTAAGAGGGAAGGATTGCACTTAGGTATTGGGGAAGAAAAAAAAGTGGGAGCTTGTTTTTTCCACTGCAGGCAGAACATTAAATGCCATTGCTATATGTCATTTAATGGACGCTTTTATCCAAAGTCCCTTACAGTACAATGGCAGGATGCATTTTTAGCATGGGTGACCGTGTTGGGACTTAAACCCCTAATGCTTGCAGTGGTAATAACATTCTCTACACATTGAGATACACAGGACTAAAGCTATGCTGTATCCCATTCCTCACCATTTTCCATTTTTTAGATTATTAGCTCCTGCACTTAGTCTCCCCAAAATGATCACAAGACAACAGTAGGAAGAAACAATAAATTCTTTAATCTCTTGATGGCATGATGACAGAAATTGGGCCACGGAACAGCTTGTGTCTAATACTCAATACAGGAATGTACTCCTGAGAATATCTCTCACATGATAGCAAGAGTCTTATTATAGTCCACCTCTCTCTCTTTCTCTCTCTCTCTCTCTCACACACACACACACACATACACACACACAGTAATGTGAGAGGGGAGAATGAGGAGAGCGTGACGTATGATGATATGGTCTCGTTTTAGTCAAGACTTGTATCACAAGATTCAGGGTGTGATCCAGAGAGTCAATTAACTTGTCTTCCTAGTCCACCTCAGGGACCTAAATGACCTGACATGAACCGCGGTAAAAGCCATCCCATGCTTTACACTGCGAAGAAGAGCATCTGTTTTTTCTCAAAATATATGAGAAACCGCAAATGGGGTGAGACAATATGGTAATCAACTAGTTTTAAGAATTTCACAAAATAAAGAGTCACCTTCATACTAGCGGAGTAATCTGCTTTATTTCAATATATTGTCACTTGTTTCAAGAAAATCAACCTTGCGTTTATAATAGATAACATGCCATATTTCCAACTAGGTAAGTGGGAATAGATAGATAGATAGATAGATAGATAGATAGATAGATAGATAGATAGATAGATAGATTCCTGAGGGGAGTATTGGTCAGCAGCATAATAACATCCAGAGCATTTAATACATTTTAAAAAATATATTTAACTCTGGGAAACTGACTAATTCTAACTGATGTATTTACATATTTAACAGTGATATTTAAAGCTGCTACATCCGTCTTATCTGCCTAAATCACAAAGTGGGGCTGCATAGACAAGAGCGTCCCATCCTCCCTAGTTGAGATCCTGTAGATTCACCTTATTGGCCCAAATGAAATTCTGGTGTCAGCTATGGTCGCTGGCACAAAATCTTCTCCACCCACAGGAAATGATGAATTGAAGCTTAAGAACAAACACAAACTGTCTTCTAAACAGCAGAAAGCAAGCGCTCCATCCAGAGAAAGCTGGACTTTCCAACATTAGATCTTTTGCCTCTCCTGTGTCTTTGATATAAAGCATCACAGACCGGCCGGGTTGGTAAACATGAGTGTGCTGTGTGCAGTTTACTGATATGACGTTACATGATTTCTGGGTATTGAAGTTCAGTTTCCAAACAGTGACCTCTCGCTGCTATTTGGCACCGTCAACATGCGAAGTTGCCTAGTGCAGCTTGAAAGATATGATTCATTTACATGTTGGCATGTGAATTAGTCAATTTATATAGCACTTTCACCTATGGCGGGTAACTGAAGTACCCTTGCAACTCAAGCTACACTCAACTAATCAAGATTTGGTGCAGTCTTAGTTTCTCAGCTTTGTCCCATTCACTACTCCCCTTTCTTCTGCTCTCTAGCTTTGCCAGGTTTGAGCTGTGTCTCCTCAGAGCAATGCCCTGTGAAGAGTAGCCCTCTGCTGTGCCAACACTGGCTTTTGGCCAGTTTGCTAAAGGTGCCAGCATGGGATTGGCGCCAGCTTACAAAAGGTCAGCATACCCCAGACGGGTTCAAGTGACTTCTACTGAACCGCAGTGTCACTCAAACCACTGCTTTATCTCAGGCGCACAGTGACAAGAGGTTTGTCTGCTTGCTGTGCACTAACACACGTACACCAGTATAAACTGTGTTGTGCGAACAGGTGCAAGCGAACATGTGATCTGTAACATCTCTCCCATTAAATATTTTGACGTTGAATAGATTGGTACCAGTGTTGAAAACCCATATAGTGTTAAAATGAAAGTTGAGACGATAACCATCATTTTGTGAAATTGGGCCCAAAGTATCTGTCTGAAATCAGGTCAAAACACTTTCACAAATGTTTTAATATGAATTTGAATGAGTCATAATTTCATGTTGTGAAATGTTTATGCTCCTTTGGGTTGATGTTGAACTTGCACATCATTTAAACCTAAGGGGCTGGATTCGGCTGCCTCCTGCATGTTACCATCCATCAAATGCATGCTGGGCTATTTCTCTTGTTCTCATTATTACGCAGACAAACACACACACATACACGCAGACAGAAACACACACACACACACACAGGTGCACACGCATACACAGTAACAAAACACCCATGCACCCCCATACATACACACACACGCTCCTCCTCCACGCACTCGGTTGTAGAAAGGTTTCTTTCCAAATGTAATTTGTTACTGATCAAACATTACCTGCAGAAAATTATGATTAGCAACATAATCCATTACTCCAAGTAATGGAATATGTGATTACCTTCAATTACTTGGCTTCACAAGACAATAAACGGGCAATATAATCCACTATACATACTGCAATTTGTATAGGGTTATACCTACAAATATGATTAACCATTACTTCAAGGTAAGTTATCATAATCAAAAGGCCTTGTTTCCCTTCAAACATATTTCTGAGTATTTCAATAAGTGCTACTGTTTTTGACAGATTTCAGATTACAATTTTTGACATTAGATCAGTAAAATCCCCACACATAATCTGCTACAACCTGTGCACACTTCCTCTGTTTGAATTATTTGGCCAGTTGTAGGTTACTGAAAGGAGGAAATGTATGTATTCAGCATGTGACACTGTGGTATGTCTTCATTTAAAGGGTTTTCATTTCCAGACTGTATGTTTCCATTTTGGAAAATGTTGGCACCTGATGTTGTAATAGCTGTATGATCAAAAGAAATACACACATGCAAATAATTACATCCTCTAAATTGTTAGGTGGTCACATTGTCAAAAGGAGGATATCTTATTTTGGAATGAAACTCTTCATATATTCTTTACTGACTAAATGTTAATGCAACAATTCTAAGTCACATAAGCACCAGAGATAAGATGGTCTGTTTGCTATGTGAACTTGACTGCTTTCCAACTCTTGGCACTGATGTTGGTTAGTCTAAGGATAAATGACTCCTTAGAGACAGCGGCAAGGACGGGGGGGCATGTCATTTACACCAAAGACACGCTGCTAAGGGTTCAAAGGCTGTACTCATCTGATAATCAACGTTTAATTTGGTTGATAAAAAATAAAAGCACACAGCAGCACAGAAGCGCTTCATGCTGACTTAGGCGTCCTCCTAATGATGATGCCCTTCAAAAAAAGCTCTCAGTCAGAATTTTGCATTTTAGTGACTCAACAAAGTTTTGTTATGAGCTCCTTAAAATTGCTACCTTCATAGCAATCTCCTCACCCAACTACAAGGAACTGCTGACTGTATGGTGCTATACCTGTCTGCGAAGGGGGTCATCTGAGGGTCAGTGAGTTATCTGCTCATATGAGCGATACTGAAAGAGTGTATGGCTGCTGAAAATACACAGTCTGTCGGTGAAATACTGCCAGTAAGGATACATGACCTTTTCCAATTACACTACAGACTACAGTAGATGAATACAGACCATTCATATGAGGTATGAAGCCCATAGAGCCCCTTATATAGGCCTAGTCTCCACTAAAGTTGAACAATTGTTGTGAAACAGACAGGGTTGGAGAAACAGATTTACAATGTAGGAATTTAGCTGACACTTATCCAGACAGAGCAATTTACAATGACTGAGTTCAGCGTATGCTGCTTGGAAAAGGCCAAGATTAGTGTTAGGAATGCTTAGGCTATAGATGGACTCATTGTTAGGCTATGAGTATATAATACGTGTATAATAATCTTTATTTGTATAGAACCTTTCAAAACGTAAGTGCTTTACAAAGGAGTACATAAAAAATCAGCGGTAGTAAGCAAAGATAGTAAGCAAAAAGTAAAGGAAAGAAACAAAAGCAAAACATATAAAGGGAGGTCAAGATAATTATATATTAACAAGTCTATAAAAGTGAGTTTTAAGATGTGATATAAAATATGATATTGATTTAGCCAGCCTAAGCTCCTCAGGCCGGTTGTTACAAAGTTTAGAAGCCATGGTGGCAAAGGTCCAGCACCTCTTATTTTCAGTGAAGCTATTCTGTCGCTGCCCAAGGATCTCAGGGTGCAATCCAGGTCATATGGGTTGAAAGGACTGCGATTAGCTTAGTGCCAGACCCATGTTCCTTAAAAATGCGTGAAATCTTAAAATTTGTCCTAAAAACTAAGAGTTAACCAGTGGAAAGATTCTAAAATGTAGGTGATAGGGTAATGATACCATATAGGGCAAGGGTTAAGGGTGAGGGTTAGGTCAGCGTTAGAAAGATACTTCATCCCACAATTATCAGTTTTTTGTTTGTTGAGTTCAGCCAGTTATCTCTTGTGTGAGAATAGTATTAAGTCTCATTGTTTCCTAATTACCCAGAGGAGGGGTCATGATGTATAAACATTGTAGAGAATACAAGAATCAACATTTTTGAACAACCATTTTGCCGGTATCTTTCCAGGACACCAAATAAAAGTTGGAAATTGTTTGTTGAGTAATATGAATTTATTTTATTCAGGAAAAGCAAGGAAAGGAAAATGTTTCAAATCTGCAACGTCCCACTATAGGAAACATCCTTTATCTGTTGGAATAAAACACATTGTCGCTTTGTTACATTTGGTACACAGTGTAAAGTAATATTGGGCCCATAAAACACAGCAAAAAAATCATACACACAATAGGCGTAACAATTTACACCAAAGGTGCATTTGCAAAGATATATTCAACAAATGCTCACAATGAGTTCGAACTCAGGAGGTGAATTTTCATAACAATTCCAAAATTAAAAAAAATAAAGATCTGTTACTTTTGTTTTCATTTTAATGTTGGATTGCCTCACCAAATTCAAGATAATTTGAAGCTGCTTCCCACCTGCAACGGAACAAATGTCATATTGGTTTTATTAACCTTATAAAGAAGCAGGGTGTTACCATTGCCTGGATTAGGTTTTGTGGGGGTTTTTTGTTCGTTTTTATGCATGCCAGGGTGAACCAGTTTGCAATGAATGGATTTGATTTATAAAGCCGAACCTCACCTGATTCACTAGCTCGGGGAAATCTCTCATCTCAAAAAAAAAATCAACCAAACATCAAACACAACCAAACACACACATTACAGATGCTACGTGCGGCATTTCAAATCAATAAATCATTACCGCATTAATTTGATATTTGGAGTATTTGAAGTATTAGTATAATTACAAAAAAGATCATCACCAAGAAGACCGGCAGCCTCTACTGGCCTCTACTCTGCATTTTACACAGTGTGCCTCTGGGTCGGATTTTGCAGGAAATCTGCTGGATTTCTTTACAGCTCAAAACAGGAAGACGGCCGCTGTTCTTCTAGCACAAACGGAGCTAAAGCTTTCAGAGTTTCTTGCAATGGCAGGGTTTATGGGAAACGTGCTCTTAATTTTGAGAAACACTAGCACTTGGCGTGAGATAAAGGCTACAAATCATCTCGACCATTGTCTCATTTGTTGAAATATACCAAGGTATTACAATTAATTTGACAATAACATACTGATGTTTCAACATGCTTCGCATAGCACCTTTAACGCCTTTCCTCCTCTCTCAGATCTCTCCGCCTATCCCACCATCCCTTTGGTCACCGTCACCCTGTGCCTCTTCCACTGACAAAACCACCAGCACATTGAAAGTACGTAGAGAGCAAAGCACGCTGGGAAGTCGTAGAGGAGAGTAATGACGAAGAATCCAGCGACTAGGAGGGCGCAGACTAGAGTTCTGGTCACATGGCTGAGGAAGTATAACACACTCCACCATACGAGAACACTAGCCTCGTCTAACTTCTCCGAAGAGGAACTCAGGCTCTCGTGAGATGGGTGGGCCGACTGATTAAAGCTCTCTTTGTGGGAAACTACACAGTCTTCTAATTGGCTGTATATCTCCTGATGGGAGACCGGTCTTTCTTTTATTTGTTTGAAGTTTTTCTGATCCTTCACCAGTAACGGTAGGTTCTGGCGTAGCCTTAGTGGAACATCTGACTCAGTGGCTCGCTCCCCTAAAGGCCTAAAGTTTAAAGTTGGCTTAGGAGAGATGAGACTTTGTCCTGTTTTAATCAATGACTGGCTACTCTGAATTGCACAGGGCGTATCACTGCTAGTAGCTAAAGTTTGGCTGAGGCCTTGACTAGCGGTTACATTTGGATCTGTTGGTAATCCTGTGAGGGAAAATACACCAGAGTCAAATGCCTCATTCAGATCTTCCTCAGAAAGAGTTTCAACCTTTGTCAGATAGCTATCATGTATAACACCAGCTAGCCTGTTCCCCATCTCCTCTACAATATCTGTCTCTCTCTTCAAGGCAGGCGCAGGTACACCATCTTTCCAATCTAACACCTCTTCCCAAATCCCCTCATCCAAATCCTGTCCAAGTCTTTCTGTGAATATCTCCTCAACGCCCGACTCTATCAATTCGAGGGCTACAATATCATCTGCAGTGATAGGGTCTTTTGTTTCTTCTGACATTTTTTTGCATTCAACCTGTGGAGAGCTCTCACCTTGTTCTGCTGACAACTCATGTTCTTTCAATTCAGCCGGTGCATTCTCACTCTCCTCCTGAGTATTCTCTGCATCACAAATCAACTCCTCCATCGCTTCCATTTTCAGCTTTCCAATACTCACCTTCTCATATTTGTCTCTCTGACTCATATCTTCCTCTATCCCTTTTAATATCTCAGGTCGGTGTTGAAGTTCTGCTGAAATGCCTTCCTTTGTAAGTTTCTCCTTCACCGTATCTAGTTGTGGGCTCATCTCACCGCCTACACCCTGCTCTCTTTGACTCTTAACATCTTCCTGTGTCTGGGTCCAGCTCAAGTCCACCATCTCCATTGGGTTTGGTTTGCATTTATCTATCTCAAAAGGCCTGAATTCGTCATCTTCTCGGTCACTTTTCAAGACCTTTCTGGTTTCTATTGATTCCACTGAATGTTTCCCCGTAAATACTTCTTCCCTTGTTTGTACTGACGTGTTTATTTCTCTGCAGGGCTCTTGTTTTTTCGGAATTATTCCACCACGAATCTGTCTTGTGCTTTCCTCTGTTTGACTTGAGATTAGTACATAGTCACCCGTTTCACCGCATTTCAATTCCACATTTTCTTCTGTCTGTGTCAATGTCAAGTCCTCCTCTTTTTCCTTCTGGACGTGTATCTCTTCTACTGCTTGGATTGCCCTTGACTGTTTATCGTGTGCTTTTGAAATCATTAATTTGTCTCCCTTCAGCCTGACTGAGGGATTCAGTTGCAAAGCTTTTTCATTCTGTTGCCATGCTTTCTCATCCATTGCCTGGTTAATTTCAACTTCTACACCAATTTGTCTCTTTGCCTCTTCGCTTGCTGTACAATTTGAAACTTCCACCTCTGCCTCTGCCTTGCTGAATTCCTCCAAGTCTTTGTGATTTGACATCACTTCATCACGCTCTGATTCATCCAATTTGGATTCACTCGCCGTTATTTGGCTTTGTCTGAATTTTTCCTTGTCTGTTTGGTTTCGTTTGAATTCATCTGCACGTGACTGTGCGAGTCTTATTTCATCTTCATCTGTCTCATTCTGCTTTAATGCATTTTCACTATTTTGGTTCGGCCTGAATTCCTCACATTTCTTTTCATCTGCATACCTCTGGGAGATTTCACACTCTTCTGTTTCCTGTGGCCTAAATATCTCCTTTTCTGTATATACTTTCTTTTCTGTACAGTTCGGTGTGAAACCTTCCTCCATTCCTTGTCTGGATGTGAATAAGACAAACCTCCCCCCATCCTTTGTCCCCTGTCTGATTGTCTCCCTAAATGCCAGCGTGTCATCCGTCGCATTGTGTGCGGTACCTGTAACCTCCCCTTCCCCGCTGTAAGAAAGACCCTCATCCAGCCTTGCTCCCTGTGAGATCCTATCAACAGCGCTGGCATTCTGAGACTCTGGCATTGCTGTCATCTCTGTTGTCCCTGTCTCCCCAGAGCTTGTTACCAAGTCAGCTATATGGGGTGTGAAGGGCTCATCTCCTCCTCCTTCTCCTGTTCTTACTATTTTTCCTCCTCTTTCTCTCTCCCAGACCGCATGCTTGTGCCACTGAGTCGAACTGTCAACAGAGCCCTCGGACACAGGCGTTACCCCCGTGAGGCCAAATTCCTGGAGAGTGTCTGTTACAGAGCGCGTCTCTGACTTTTGGGATGCGTCGTGGGCCGCTGCGTTGTCATCTCTTGGGGTACTGACACACACCTCCGCTGGCTGGGGCTCTTCAGTGTTCAAGGCGGCATTAGCCGACAATGTTGCAGGAGTGTGTGACACCGGCTGCCACTCAGCCGAGGTGTGCGTAGGTCCGTGGGCGGGTGTGTCTGTGCCCAGCTGAAACGTGTGTCGTTGCTCGCTTTCTGCACATTGGGTCCGGGGTTCCTCTTTATGGTTTGAGGGGGACACCGATGCTGCCGTCTGCAGCCACTCTGATTCTGGAACACCAGAGTGATCCTTACAGTCTGGGCCGTTAAGAAAGGCCTGCCATATATCACACACAGAGGTTTTGTCATCAATGTTCTCATCTGTGCCGTTGAGAAAGGCCTCCCACAGCTCGCTCACAGAAGGCGCATTGTCCTTATTTTCCTCTGACGTTTTTGACGAGGTCCTTTTAATGCCCCCAGTCCACATATCATCCACATCAGCAGTCCCCCAATGCTGCGATTTATCATTGCTCCAGTCCAGTGTGAGCAGTGGAATCTGGTGGTAGGTGAGGACCTGTGGACTCTCGTTGGATCGTTTCTTTTGGCGGATACGGAAAAAGCCGGCGGAGCTGCCCCATGGAGCTGGCATAGATTGAGAATGGTGATGGTGATGATGTATCCTGTGTGGTTGGGTATTTGTCAGGCCATTGGCAGAGTCAACTGAATAGGCCTTTGGTACTCGCTGACTCCTCTGGGAGAAGAAGTCCTGCACACGTGCCAAATGTGTTGCTCTGCGCTGGCTTTTGATGCTATCCGCCTGTCAATCAAAAAGACAATGTCAAAGGTCAAGCTGAGTCTTTATGCTTGAAATAGTTGAACCATAACCAGAGGCTAAAAGCACAATGATTCGATATTTTTTTGTAAGGTCCTCAACTACATTAAATCCTAATATCAGCCGCATGTCATGAATTAAGTATTTGCGATACAACCAATTATTTTATCTCTGTGTAGTTCCTTAAAATCCTTCATGAGCCATTCATGAAGTGTTCTTTGATATAAAATGTTACTGTGATGATGTAATGCATTGCAATGCTGTTGCAACCTCAGCCCATAAGTCTATTTTTGTTTACATCATCGCCTTTACTGCACATTTACAAGCCACAGGTTGCGGATATTATTAATAGTTTTCACATGGGTGATTTCAGAGAATGTGTGGCATGTTCTCAAATGTCAGGTTAGCCGTCTTGCTATCCACTTCTGAGGTTCACTGACCACAGTACAGAACAGTATGTGACACCAACATGCATCTCTGTCTCAATTATTGTTCATACCTCTGCAGAAAGGACACAGGTAGTAACACTCCTGTTTATATCTACAGTTTGGAGACAAGTAGGAATGGTGTTTGAACTTAATTTTTGTGAGTGAGCTGTTTTGTGGTTTTGCATTAAGTAGTGTTTATTTATGGGTGGTATAAGCATCTCAAAACCAAAATGTTTCTCAGACTTTAAGCACAGAGCCTATGACTCCATAAGATAATGTATAGATGTGAATAGAGATATCCATATTGAAAGAAATTAATAAACCTCACCAAAGGTTTGTGTTCTTCATGGTATAATATAGAGTGTGTCTCTGCGCTGTCCACTGTCTCTCTGTCAGCCTCCTCTGCTTTATGTGTGGCTGCTGCTTCTGCAAAATAAATGACTCAGAGACTCAGAGATTTACAAGCGCAAGGTTCAAAGTTTGCATGTGTACTTGTACATTATACACACATTCAAACAGACACTCGCACTCAGGCATGTATGCACAATCACACACCCAACAACACAAACATATACATGCATGCAGAGACACACACACACACAAAACACACACACACACACAAACAGTGATGCATACACACCTGCAGCAGCTGCTGCTATGTGAATGGTCTCAGTGGTCTTTTCCTCTGCACTTCCCCTCCTATGGTTCAAATACAATAGGAATAACATTACATAAACTCACAAATATGCTTTGGAGTACACAACAATATCAAATTACATTTCCTCATATCTAAGATTTTTGGTTGCATTCAGAACAAAATGCTAAATATTTATTTTACCTGATGATCACTGCTTGGTATTTCAAAAGAACAGATGATTACATTTTCTGAAATGTCACCTTTATTCAAGCAACATACTTAGCGACCGGAATTCGAATGAATGTCCCTGGTAATTTTGAACATTCAAAATACCAGGGCCACCTTGAGTTGCAGCCTCTTTTGCACAAACCATGTCTCACTCATTTCAAGGCTTAAAAACTCTCCTTCAACTTGTCTCTTTCCCTTCATTAGTCTCATCTCATCTTCATGACTGAAGTGGAGTAAATAGTTGAAATCAACAAGGGATTAGAGCTTTCACCTCAGTCTATTTGATGGAAATAGCAGAAATATTTTGTACACTGAATTAAGGTTTTTTCACTTCACCCATATTGTTCTGTACCATGTATTGGCCCTACTATGATTATGGTCCATACTAATAAGTGAATACTAATAAGTTTTGGTCCTGTTTGCATTAAGATAGCATGTAATTCTGCCAGCACCTTTTGGATGTGGGACAGTTCCAAATATGTTTGTGTGCTGTATTAGCACATTTCCATCATACTCACACTAAACCAGACATAATGGAAAATTACACCATATTGTGCCAGTATGAGTACAGCAAGCATTCCCTCAGGCAGCGGAAAAAAACAAATACATAATAAAGAAATATAGTTCCTGAAGCATATAAGCAACAATGGCTGCCGATTTGGGGATTGGTGCCAAAGAGGATAAAGTAGGCATATCTGTCTGCCACTGTCGGGGGTTAGACGTCATGGAAACCTGGAGAGACACCTGATCTTAAATGGGTGATATGTGACGCAGAGTCCAAACATCCATTACTGCAAAGTTACATAATAGTTCACTGTAAACACAATGGCAGATTCAGCGAGCAATATTAACTTATACCAGTGGCCCTAATGGGGAAGGTTGTATATTGTCTGAGCAATTTAAATATCCCACTTTAAATATCCCACTATGTGTCAAATTTGAGATTTTCCTCCTATAGCAAATGACAACCATGTGAGGCCTTTCCTCTATTTTTGGGTGATTTCTGCCAGTCTTGTCTCTGGATTTCAGAAGATGTAGCAAGAGACTGTAACATTTTTACTTCTTTGATGAGTTTTGTAGTGATAGATCTAAATTGCCCCCATTTCATTTGAATATTGAAAAATATGTAATGATAGCTATTGTTGATGTTTGAGGGTGATGTGGCCCTGGATTACATTAGCGGCTCAGCAGTGACATGTTTTAAAATAGAATCAGCAGCAGGTTCTCTCACCTGTTAGCTTTGAGACAGCTCCTCTTGCTCTTGTGACTGGCAATCTCCTCTTGCACTTGAGGCCCTTGCTCCTTTGCCTTCACGTCCTTCACTTTCTGGCGGCAGAACAGCACGAAGTTCATATCCTTGTTATTAGCCCAGAAAGTGCCCACCGATGTCTCATAACGCAGACAGAACTCCACTCTGGTCCCCTCTCTGTCAAAAGGAGGCACCAGAGAATACCAGAAGGCAAACCTATCTGTTTTCCTGTCGCTGGATCCAGGCACGTACTCCGCCAGCAGGTCAAACTGGCTGCTCCAGCCATCCAGGCTGAACCGGACGTAAACGGACTTGCTGTAGCAGAGGTTGACCACCCTGATGATGCCACGCAGAGTGGTGGTTCCTGGGAGAATCTCGATGCTCTCCAGCTCGATCGTCTGCTCCTGTAGCCTCTGGTCCAGCTCTTCTGGGGTGGAGGGGACCGTAAACAGACAGGACATGTAGAACTCCTCTGAGGAGTGGATCGCCTCCATCTCAGGAGGCGCGCTGACCACCGAGTCCGTCACGTCAGCATTGTCGAACTCCTTGACAGACACCAGGTTCAGGCCGAACGCGTCGGCGAACGACACCTTCCTGCGGACCACCGGCGGGGCCTCCGGCTCCGAGTCCTCCTCTGTTTCCTCATCCGTGGAGCCCGTGGGAGAGGAGGCCTCAATTCCTCCCTCTTCCTGTTCCTCCCTTTTTTCCTCCTCGTCCTCCACCACCATCACCCCGTCCTTCTCCCAAGTTGGGGTGTACAGAGCCTCCATTTAGTGCGAGGACCTGAGAGGCCACGGTTTTGCGTGTAGGAAACAGACGGGGCTGTCTGCCTGTCCTGCCGTCTGTCTGGCTTGGAGGGTGGCACAGAGCAGAGTGCCCCGAGCCTGGCTGCAGTGATACTGTAGAAGGGAGAGCGGGGAGAGGACGTGACTTGACAGATGGAGTCCGGTTACAGCTGAACATTGTGAGTCTGAGCCAGGCCTATTAATAGGACACATATAACCAGACCAGGACAAGTCAGTTATCCTCCCACAATATGTTTGCTAGTTAGGAAAAGAAATAAAACAAATATGTATACATTGCACTTTCAAGACAAAATAGTGTTCAGCAAGGTTCATATTGCAATTATAGGCACAGTGGCTCTGTACTTTTGTTACTTTGGATGTGAAAACACTCCCAAATCCAAACTAACAATCTGCACTTGAACCTTATTGTCCTTGTGACATTTTACATTCAAATAAGAGAATGACAAAATGCATGAATAAAAGAAAACAGCATGACAGTGGACAAATACTTATATATATCAGTGTTCAGCATGTTTCACTTTCAATTTAGAGAATAGTATCCACACTCACCTATGGTGGCTGTCTGTGGCGTTGCGTAGCTTCTGTTATATGTGGGTGATGATGAGGACCACGAGTCATTGTCCCAGAATTAACCCGTCTCCTCATGTTCATCCTGTACTCTCCGGTCTCATTAATCTGAAAAGAGTTAAATGAGTGTGTTCAAGGTAAGTGATGCAGGATCTTACAACTTTAATATCTAGCACTGTCCATTTCTGTCCACTGTCCATATCTTTCCCTATTGCATTTATGTGTTTAGCTCCCTGATTGTATATCATTATTCTACCTTGTGCTCTGTTCCATAAATGTAGAGGTGGGCAGCTTCAAGCCCGAGGGAGATGGAGCCTCTTTCAGCAGAGCGGGACACTAAACTCCCAATCACTAGCAACTTTCATCAGCACCGACTTTGTATTAATAATTGGATACTGAAAAAGAAAAGCAAATTTAAGGTATTTGCGGTGTTGCTATTATGAGGCCATATAAATCATGTTAGTCACCCACTTCACTGAAATATGTGCACAGTTCATTGATTAATAACCTGCACTGATTTATCTATTGCTCGGAATGTAATTTCTGAACATCAGTTAAACTACATTGTTTCAGTTTGATTAAACTGCCTATTTGAAGAGTTCATTTTTAAACCACGATATATCTTCTCTAAAAACCCTTGCATGAAGTTCATGAATATTTCTAAAATACAGATCATCTGTAGGCCTAAGTGATCGAGCCACAGGGCTGGCACAGGTCTTGCCACCCTAGATGAGGAGCTCAGCTGATATTAAAGTGATTTTTAATGTTCTTGAGCATAGTATTTTGTTTTGTTTGGTTTGTAAATTATTTACTCTTTATTTTCATACTCCACTCTTATATATTTTCTAATTCTCTAACTCTAATCATACCCAAAACAACACTTATCTGGCGACTGGCTGCCACTCTGAAGTCTAGTTCAGAAGATCAACGCTTCGAGAAACAGGCCAAACTCAGCAGCTACATAGCTTGCTAGCTGCTGGTTTGATATCAAATATATGCCCAAGGAACTAAGGTATTTTTTTAATGCTGCAACTTGTCACTAACTTAAGGAATACATTATGGCTATGACATCAAATAAGTCGCAGCTAAAAGCTAACTTGTCACTACTGTTAACGTTAGCTTGGCTGTTGTGACAGCACCAAACAGCAGTGAGTTTGTTTGCTAATGTTAACGTTAGCTAATGTTACCAAGGTAGTTGTGCTGATGCTGACTGGTAAACATTGTTAAAGTTGAAGTACTTGCAGTTAATGTTGAAGTTTAAGTAGCCTACTTGCAGTTAATGTTAGGGGTGTTAGATTACTTTTTTCTACTTTATCTCTACTACAGTACACTTAACTTACGTTACCTCCTCAGTAGACCCCCTGACGCAGCTGATACACATCAGTAGTGAAACTTTACATGGCTTTGTCAAGCTGTATTTACCCTTCCTCTCTTCCTCTCTTTAGTGAACTCAAGTGGATTCATCATTCAGAACGGGAAGTCTTCAAGGCAGACAGTAGAGTGACCACACACACACACACACACACACACACACACACACACACACACACACACACACACACACACACACACACACACAGTAGTAGTAGAGTGTACTGGTTAATGTTGCTGATGTTGTTTTATGGTATAGTATATGCTTTATGGGGTTGTGTCCTTATTGAGTGTTGCTTTGTGCTACTATGCTCTCAGTAAATTAATAATGATAAATATTAGATTGTGGAAAAGTACTTTATTTATCCTTCAATACACTGTTATCACACAAATGACACTCAGTATATAGATAAATGAGAATCAGTATAGATACTGTGCTGGTCTCACAGGACTTTTGCAGTTGACAGAAAGTCACATACTCATATTTCCAGTTGTAGGCTGTATAACTTCTTTAATAGTCCAGCACTTTTCATTTTGTCAAGGCTTAACTGACTTGTTGCTTTTGGCGTTATTACCTTTGCCTTTTTTAATGTTAATTATCGTTTAACATGTAAAAGGTCACTTCATCCAAAAACAAAGTGAATCCATGCGTTACATTCAATTAGAGACTATATTGTACAATTTGGCTTTAGAGAATAGTCAATCTGATAAAATGTGTCTCCCATTGATGTCACTGATGAAGGCACACTTTCATGAAATTACTCACTTAATGAGTCGTAGTCACAGACATTATTGGGAAAATATGGATTCATAGTTGATTTACAGTGAATAAGCCTTCTTTGGACAAATATCAAGCAAATTATATATCAAATGATATCAGGCAAATAATCAAGATATCGATATCCATATATTGATATATTATTGGTCAAACAATCACGTGTCATGGCCACACTTAAATGTGTCCATGTCACCCCTCTGCCACCCCTTTTCACATTCTGGACACACCACTGCCTACTATACTGTAAAAAGTGCCATGATTTGTTATCACTGAGTGGGATGAATCACGTTATAAGAGTAATTGTCAGATGTTGGATATCTTATTTTGGAAACTCTTCAGTTAAGTTCAAGTTCAATAATTTATTGCCATCTCAACATGGTTGTTTGGGATTTGTTTTGGCAAGCTCACTTAAAACAGACAGAGAGGGACAAAGAATTATTAACGTTAGGTGAGAATCGATTTAAATTTCACTGTCTTGATCCATTGAGAGCAAACCAACTAACTCAGCCCCTGGAAGTTTGTATTCGTCACCCTGTTTTGGAGAATCTAGGTAATATCGGGCGGTGGGTTGGTGTTGTTAGTAGGGAGATTGACCAGCAACTGGAAGGTCAAAGGTCAAGCCTCTGTGTCAGCAGGCGTCTGCTCTGCTGAAGTGTCCTTGAGCAGGACATTGACTCCCTACCTGCTGCAGGGACGCTGCTCTGTAGCTGACGCTGACCTCTGACCTCTCTGTGGAGGTTGCAAGCAAAAACAGAATATCTCCATTGAGATTAATAATGCATGAAATTATTATTATTTACATCAATGTGATGGAAAGGCTAATGTGTTAAGGGAGTATTGCAAATGTTTGGATCAAATACCTCTACAGATCCTCTCATATCATTGGCTATAGAGGCCGCTTTAATTTTTTGGGTTCACTGCATCTTGGGACAGAAGACTGGAGATAACATGCCTCTATCCTGCTCAGCAGATTGGACTGTGTGTGTGTGTGTGTGTGTGTGTGTACGTACGTGCGTGTCCGTCTCAGATAGGAAGTTTAATTCAACTAATCCTAGATATGCGGTGTAAGTATACCCAAAAATCCAATATATCTTGTAAATAGACTTTCGTGCCTGGTTATACAATCCTTCACAGGTATGTGGACGGGTTTTTGTCCTCAAAGGCTCTTTTGTTCTACGTTTTGAAGGCAAACGGGTTCTCTTTGGACTTTTAAATTGTTTTTGGTTTTAATGCAATTGCAATTTCTGTAGAGGCAAATAAATATATGAATAGTTAAATTGAAGAGTTCAAAATGCTATCAGTCCATTTTGAATTTGAATTGCCTGAAGTTCATCATTAAATGCATCTAAAATATAGAAGATCAAGTCTGGAAGAATGTTATAAATTTGTCAAAAAGGACTTAGGTTACCTGCCATCATTTAAAAAAACACCATAATATTTTGGTGTACTATTAATTGCTTTATAAGAGCAAGTGTCACTTTTTTTTTTTTTTTTACCAAACGGTGGTTATCTCATTTTGATATAAAACTATATCAATTATAAATTGTATTTATCAACAGTAAACTGCTGTGTAGGCCTATGTCTAATGCTTATCAGTAGATGGCACTATATGATCAGAGTAAAATGCTTGTCAGAATACACCTCAGCCAAACGAATTTACATTTTTAGTTTCTATGTCTTATTTTATAATGAGTTCCAGCTATGGAAACAATGTTAGAAAAACAGCTTTAAACATATGAGGGAAGAAAAAAATAAGAAACTAGAGACTTGGTTTTTAAATGAGGGTTACAGTCTTATAGTCTGGCGTGTCGCCTTGGATGGAGTACTACGAGTTGACCAGTAGGTGGCAGCAAACCACCACAATTCCCAGATATTGTCATGTTACCTCTTTTCTCTTCCCATCCTCATCACTTCCGAGATGCTGTTTCCTCCTATTTAAGTAGTATTCATGATCGAATATTTAATAGCAATTAAGATTAGTAAAAAAAAAAAATGTAATGCCATTAGAGATGATGTTAAGGAATCTTACAGGCCTGTCCCTCTGCTATTTTCAAATGGAACAATGCGAAACAAATGTGATTAATATGAGTTTACATTTGGCTATGACATTTTTCTCATAAGATCTTTTAGTACGTTTTGGACATATGGCAGTGGTGTAGAAAAGGCTAATTCCTGCATTTCTACCGTTGTAAACGGTAAAGAAACATTTCTCAATAGTAGCCTACTTTGAGGGAATAATAGCCTAATAATGCCAACAAGGTGTTGAATATTTTGTGTTTTTAGAGACTAGAAATGATACACCACCTTAATAACGCATCTCAAATTCATATTGACAGATGGAGTTATACCCACAGACTGACTGTTTTCTCCACTTTAAAAAGAAAATACAAAAGGCTTATTCCTGCATAAACTAGGCTACATTTATTTGTCAGAATCAGTCAGTCGTATTACAATAAATACACAAATAATAACAAAATCTACATATTTGAAAGAATGGGACAAGATAATCACTTTCCGTGTTTCATACATTTTTAAAACTTGCAACCCCCCCTCTCCTGTTTTTTCAATAGCCAGGATAAATCGACTGGTCATTCAGTTCTCGACCGTCAACCTCTTCGGTTTAAAAAAAGAAAGAAAAAGTTTTTGGTGTCATCTTTTGCATTTTTTTAGACTGTTCATTGAATAAATGGCTGCGGAGCTACTGTTAAATGAATAAATAGCCTAAATCGACACATTAAATATGAAAGGATGGACGAGAGAAATTCCTCCACAGTTAAACTCGTAGTGGATTTTGCCTGATATATTTTCTGTTTGCTATAAACCAATTATTTAACAGTGATTTTATTTGATCACATTAATGATACGTTTGGTGTAAACTTTAACATGTTCACATGAAAATATGGAATTGATTCTTTATATTAAAATAATATTCATTGCTAAAATATTTATAGATACTCATCAATTCATGCACATACTGTATTTACACTTCCAGACGACAGTTTATGGTCAGTATGTCTAATTTTCTTTGCAAACTGGTAAGTTACCGAATCTAGGCTGTAGCCAAACATGTATATAAGATATGTAAAATGTATGTAAGATGTGTATCAAAAATGCCATAGCCTATATTGATTGCTATGCTGAGTATACAGTTTACTATTCTCACTTGTAGGGTGCTGAAGCTCTTTTTCCTCCTTTGGAAGAGGCGATGATGTCTAAACAATTAGGCTACAGTCAGTAATTTAGTTTTAATTTTCTACCGGTGTAATTCCTCTGCCCTAATTTCCAACAGTCCCAGAAGGCTATTTCCCTTACGAGAAAGAACTATAGGATGTAGGATCCTATAATACATTTTAGATGAATACTATACAAATATCACGGGAAAACCATAAGTCCCTATAGGAATATCATAGCGATACCATTGTAGATAAACCATACCATAAACTAGGCCTATGATAAGATTGCTATGAACTCACAGACAAACTACAAGTCCCTCTTGGAATATTATAGGAACATTATAGGAATATTATAGTGATTTTTCCATAGGGTTCCCACTTGCGGACTCATCTGCAATAAGGCGACTCTATAAAATCTAGATCTGGGCGCTGGAAAAGACCTATGAACACAAGTTTTCCAAATGTAAAAATGGGCGAACTGTTTGCTTATCTAGCGGTTGGAGGGACAGTCCCGTAGCCGGAAGGTTACAGGTTCAATCCCCAGCAACAAGCACTGTGTATCCTGTCGAAGCGTCCATAAGGAAGACGCCGAGCCCTCGGATAAGAGCGTCAGCTAAACGACTAATATGTGAAAAATGGAAAATGCTTTAAAAAGGGGGGGACAAACTTTTTTAAAATACTTTTTTTGTTTACATAGCAGGTGGACCTGACGTCACACGGGGTCGCAGTACGCCCAAAAATAACAACACACACCTCCGCGCACAAGCAAGTGCCTCCCCTGGGGGGGTTTCTAGTCCCAAATATACTTGCTTGCTGGGATACAGCTTGATGTGTGTTTGAATCGTAACGCAAAAAAACAAGCCGCTTCTTCTTCGCATTGCGCGTCATTCAAACAGGACTCAGTGTACTGCTTTTTCCTCTGTTGCATTAGTAATAACAGCAGCGTTGACGGGAGACAGCAGGAGAGTGTGTGTGTGTCTCCGACAGCAGCGCCCAGCGGAGGAATATTTGAGCTTTTTATTTACTCTGCAGCTTGTTGTTCATTTTCTCTGCGTTATGGTGAACTTGGACAGTCACGTGTGAAGATCTCTGCAAGTATAGAGGACGACGACTTCTCACCTGGTGTGTCCCTTTGACTTTACCAAGAGGGAAATATACCTGCCGTTTTTTTGTGGTAAGTTTTTTTTTCCACGCAAGTGTTTATTTCTTTCCACCCTCTTTGAGTTTTACTTCTCTGTCCACTGCAGTTGAATTAGGAAGTGGACCTGCCGCAAGTTTGTCTCTATGTTATACAGCGCTTTGCAAGTTGGCATGCAACATAATTATTTACAAGTAGTATATGGAGTTTCTGTGCTTTTTTAATACGGAGCAGCTGTTACATGTTTCACCTACGGCACAATGCTCGGGTCTTTTATGTTAGGACCCTCAAACCGCACTGTCCAGACTGTGCCTTGTCTGAATGCTGACCACTGACTTTTGGAAAGCCGACTTATTGTTGTCTATCTGCGTATTGTTTTAACATTTTCTAGAATAAAGTGAGGTTGCTTGCAAAGTGCATGTGATCAGAGATTTTGCATTTGCCACCAAGGGCTAAATGGTACATATGAAAACTATTTTTAAAACATAGCCTGGTCAAATATAGCCTATAATTGAGGTAATGTTAATACTCACTTTGAATGGTTAGATTTTTATTTGATATACCAATGTGCCTATATGGTTTAAGTATTAGGATAGTAATATGTAATGTCAGATTTGATGCACATTAATGCTATAGAATATCTAAAAAATATTGGCATGGCAATATAGATATGTTTGCAAGAATTTATTTGGTATTGCTATGTTGCAATAATTACAAGAAACAACATAAAAAACAAACTGAATATATGTAATATAACTTGCTATAAGTATATCAGGTATTGTAGTTTATTATATATTACAGTTGGCTATATGACAGTTTTTAAAAAGCAGTGTTGAGAATTACTGCAGCTTTTTTTCCTTACAATGTTGTAGATGGTGTTATCACTTGTACCACACATACTTTTTCAGATATTGCATATACATTTACAGTAAAAGGCATGTTTTTTTTTCTATCAATGCTGATGTTTCCCAAACACCAGCACCACAAATTCCTAAGCTCAGGCCCAAAACACTAAAATACTAAAATCCTATTAGCCTTAAAGCATAGCTACGCTGCAGCTTTGAATACTTCTATTTATACTCTTCAGTTTCTTACCAGCATGATCATTGTCTGTGATTATCAGCAGTCAACACCTTACCGTGCTTTCTTGCTCCATTTTTATATTCCATTTTTTTTTCGTTGTCCAGAAACAAACAGTGATGCTGGTAGCCTATCAATTTTCAGATAGACTTGTACTTTAAATAATTAAGCTAAACCCCAGATATAAAAGCTTCACCTCTGTTCTTCTATATCACTCTCTCAGTGTCTTGCCACTGTTCTCCTGCAATCACTGCGGCCCAAAAATCAATAGGTGTAACTTTTTTTTCTTTTTCTTTTTTTTAAGAAAGGCTAACAAGGTAGTGGGAGCTGCTGAACTCTTCGGGCCTGTCCTCTGATCAGCTTTCACCCCTGGATTAGCAGGACCGACCCTCTTTGTTCCAGCCGCAGGGTGCACAGGTGTTCCCTCCTCAGTTATGCAGGTGTGGGCCAGTTCCCCCCTCACTCAGCAGCTCTCACTCTTCAAAGCCCAGGCCGCAATAAATGCCCCCTGTGAAATATGTCAGCGACGGTGCACAATCAGCCCCTTTGTCGAGGAACCCCTGTAATCATTTCTTCAAACATATTTAAAAACAGTCCGTGGACTCTTGTTTACTTGTTGTTTACGTGTTGTGACGGCTTGTGCGGTCAGTAGAAAAGTGATGCTAATTTTTTTTCCCAAGGCAATGGGAGAGATGGAGGGGGGACTAATGGCAGCTGACCGTTGTTGGGAGCAGTGCACTTATTATCCTGACTCTCCCCACTCTGCGTCCATTTTTTGATTGCTGCATTCATCATCGGGCGGTCGTGCTCTACATTATGGTAATAGGAAAATGAATGTCCTCCACAGGATTAATGTGTATACCCTGTCATACGTTTCAATCATTTATCAAAATTAAGATTCAGCTTTCAGCTCAGTGATCACATGTTGATGCATGATTTTATCTTAGATATGAAAATTGTTGCCACCAGCTGAGTTGAAGTAGAAGACGTGTTGCAATTTATTTTTCATTCTGAGAGTCTTCTGAAAACTTTGTGTGCATTTGCTCTGGTTGAAACTGTGACAATGTAGACAAGGTGCAAATTGAGAATAGGTGGATTTTATCCATAGATCTAGCCTAATCAGTTCTATTCTGGGAGTTAGGCTACGTCTTAGGCAATGAAACAAATAGGTCAGCTCTTGCTCACTTTTGGATTAGCTTTTGAATTGCACCATCACCCATCCCCCAACACCTCTGTAATGAAACAGACTGCTTGCTCAACCCTTGAGGTGTTGCTATGTTTGGGGGGAAAATGGGCAAAAAAATCAAGGGAGTGGTGCACCAGCTTCACTTTTCTAAACATCTCACTGAGCCCATCTACGTAACCTACGCAGTCTGTGTTTTCATATATAGCTAAGTCGACCCTGTCACTAAGCTTAAAGGCAATTAAATGGGAAAGCGTTCTGTTTTTATCCCCGTTAACTTCATAGAAATGTTTCCATGACAACCTCCATGCAAGTTAAAGCAACCAGAAGTGATCAAGTCTTTTTTTCCTCCTCCCCTTCTCTCCTTCCCGCACCTCCCTCCCTCCCACCTCGGCTCCCTCCCCCCAGTAAGAATGGAATTTGTGTTGACAGTTTTGGCCTTTAATGGCACTTTTGTGCCGCGCAAAAGTATTTGTTTACCAGGATCATATGCTGCAAGCTGTCAGCCTCAGAGAGATTGACTTCTTAAGATAAAAGAGTGTATTACATGCTTAAGAGGCCCCCCTTTTGCACTGTAATTATCCACATCACAGTAATGGTGTTTTGTGTGCCCCAGTTACTAAGAGTCTGAGACAGCTCAGACTTTTTTAGTTACGCTCTGGGTCACTTCTTAAGCCGGACTCGGCGCTGTTGTGAGCGAGAAATGCTGTGACTCTTTGGCCGGAGAAAGCTGTGCAGGGTGGGGTCAGGGGATGGGGATTAGAAAGGAGATTGCGGGCTGCCCACATAGGGGTGAGTTAAGAGCTGTCTGAGAAAACGGTCAAATCTAATAATTCTGTAACTTTTTCATACTGGCCATTTGTTTCATCTCATCTCAATGATGTGTATAATTTTTCTCTGTTGATTTTTTTTGAGTGATTTGATAGCCTTGCTGTTTGCTTGGCTAAGTTGAAAAATAGCTTGTGGTTATGTATTTATTTAGACCAAAACAAGTAGGTGTCAAAACATCCTGAAAAGATTGTTTTCCAAATATTATGTCTAACGTCATCCTCACCCTCCAAGGATTGTTGAGCCACAAACAAACGACCCAATTCTCACAGGCCAAAAATGTCTAAGTTTGTCTGGTGTGTAAAACCTCACAGTGTGTCAGATTCTGAAACAGAAGGATCTACACGCAAAGTCATAAAACAAACTTTGGGTTTGTGGTCACAATATTGTTTTATCAAAGCTATGTAAAACATTTCATGCTTTTTCTTAGAGTTTAGAGTTCACTTCTTGGCACCATAGTCTCGACCATGACTTTGTCCTTATGGTCTCCCCTTGAGTTGACCCTTGAAAATGCCATAAGCTTGGCCTATAACACCAGCTGACCTGTCAACCTGTTTATCCAGTAAACTATGTCATTCCTCCTTTGGATCAGAGTATTCCACCGACAGCCACAGACCTTGCATCTTTTTTCCGCCCTCAGTCTTTTTTTCTTCATTCTTCCTTGTCCAGCTAACAATTGCATGTTTACTTGCTGGTCAGTGCGGTGTGAAGGCATGGCAGCTTTTATTCAAGTCACGGTCAGATGGAGACAGCGTGGACAGTGTACTGGTGTGAAAGAATGTGTTGGGTTTGGGGTCTTGCCCTGAATTAAAGATGGAGGGTCACTCATGGTAAAAGGCAAGGTCGCCGTTGCTCAAACCGCATTCAGCCGTCAGCCTGTCACTCTTGTAAACAGGCGAAGCTCATGTGAGCCAGCGCTGAGGCAAGCAGTGGTTCACTGCTAGCACAGCCATTGTGTTGACTGTTGAGCACCTTATTTTATGACAGATCTTCCCGATGAAGACATTGTTTGATGATTTGTGGCCTGATTGACATGCTGCACATTTGACAATCGGAGTACAGTGAGGTAGGAAAAGTTGGTTAGTCAGTAATGTATTCATAGTTATCACATCTGAGCTTCAGTAGTAAAGTTCCATCCCAAAATGAGATATCCACCATTCAAAAAAAAATTAAAAATTTAAACAAATCCTGGTATTTTTTAAAGGATATCATTTGTTGACAAAGTGACAGTTAATAGACAACTAGATAGACTGGATCCTATATATTTGAAAGATATTTAATGATAAACTTCGGGTAATTATTATTTTTTTTCCAAATGGATATATAGAGTTTTGAAATTGAACTCTCTAATTGATGATATATGGCCCAATTAACATGCTGCACATTTCACAATCAGTGTGTGCTGCTGTAGAAAAAGTTGGCTCGTGTTTAATGAATTGGTTACAGCAGCTGGGCTTCAGCTGGGCTAGTAGGAGTATTGATTGGTTGTATGCTGGTCTGTTCAACAGGAGGAACAAACAAACAGTGACCCTGCCTTCACTGGCGGCTCACACGTCTCCGAGGACCTTTCCTCTTTACCCAGAGACAGAAAGAGAGAGAGAGAGAAAGAGAAAAAAAAAACTGTTTATTTCAAACATGTTGTGAGAGAAAAAAAAAAAAAAAAAACATTGGGGATTTGTGACGGTAACGTTTTTTGACAGGCACATTAGGCTGCAGAAAGAGCATCCAGCTCGGGGCTGAGGGCATATGGTGCTGCCTTCTGCCGGCGTAGCTCTAGAACAAGTTACAACACTCGCGCAGGGTCACGACTGTCTCAGGTTTGTTCCTTCTGTCTCACTCGTCTAAATAAAAACAGGAGGAAAAATGGAAGTGGGGGGTTGGGTGGTGGTGGTCGTCGTGGGTGGGGGGGGTGGGGGTGGGGTGGGGGGGGGTGTTGTACAGTAGCTGTGCCTTTCAGTAAAGGACAAAAGGAATGTTTCCACGCCAGCCCTTTGGGTCAGGACATAATTTGGTCATAATGTGGAGGGGAGACATTTGACATTTTCAGAAATGCATTTTTGTTTTCAGTTTGGGTTGTTTCACAGCCACACTACCCACCCCTATGTGTTTTTTCTCACATGGCAAATATACATTTGCACAAAACATGGCAGTTACTAGCAAGTAAAGTGAATTTATCTCTTTTTTTTTCGCCATCTGAACACCCAGCTTGTGCTCTTGGATGGCAGTCCCTGATCCTTTTCTAAACAATGGCCATGTTTTCACCACATTGGCTCTGGTAACTTTTCTCTCCTGTAATGTGGAGAGGATGAACTTGGATAATGTGTAGGATGACGCAGGGCTCTGGTCTGAAGACAGGGGATCGGTGGGAGGGTAATTACAGGCTACTGTGCGGCTCTCTGGATTTTCCCTGGATCACAGCTAGGCCTCGGAGCTCAGCCTCCCAATGCTGCTCTCTGAGAACGAGATGAAATGGCCACAACATATGGACGCGGCAACACAATGGTTTATTTTTATGATATTTGATGAGTGGTTTTTAATTTAGATTGTCACTTCTGGCGAGCAGCAGGGCAGATGGTGCAGACTTGAGTGCCCATCAGAGCCTAAATACCTCCAGGCAGCTGTTGGTCATAAACTTTTTTTTTTTTTCCTGCATGTTTTTTTTTTCTTTTTTTTTTCTGCATTTCCTCTCTTTAACACGGCTTAGGTCAAGAGGAGTCAAACCTGTTACAACACCTGTTTCTACATATGCAAATCTGTTGTTTTGTCATTTCATTAGGCAAGGCAAAAAGACAAGGGTCCCTCGTGGTTGCAAATGCGACTGGCACCGGGCCCACTTGGCACGCTGCACAACAGAGAGATGCTTGAGGCGGGGTGAAGGGAGGGAGGAGAAGAGAACTTGGGTTTCTTTAGCAAAGCGACAAGGCCATAGGATGCCTTCGCTGTTGTAAAACTCTCAGCCTGGATAGCTGCCTAAAATTCTGACACAGGAAGAATGGATTGAGTCAAAGTCGTCCTGAAATTGAGATGGGGGGGGGGTTCATCTCTCTCTCTCTCTCTCTCTCTCTCTTACTCTTTTCTCTCCAAGAGTGGCAGGCAGTGAATGAAGCAGGACATGCCCAGCAGCCAAAGACTGGCACACGCGTGTCTGGCACACGCCACACGCCTCAACCCCCCCCCCCTTCCACCACCCCCTCTAACATCCTCTTCCCTCACTCCCTCCTCCTCCTCCTCCTCCCATCCTCATCCCTTCATCATCTGGTGTTCTCCCGCGGCGCTCGCCTCTTAACCACATGTGCCAGCGCCGGGCCTGCTCTTGCTCCGGGGCTAATTGTTCGCTGGTAAACTGCATGCTTGTTGGTGGGGGTCTCCCCTTCATCCAGACACACTGCTACAAAGCGGGATGGTGGCGGTGATGATGGTGGTGGGTGGGGGGTACAGATCATGATCTCTCCATGCAGTTTATTTTCCCCGTATAAGTCTGAAGATTGTCGGTTGTAATCCGGCCTGTGTGCTGAATGCAACAAATACACCATGAAATTAAAGGTTATTGCAGGAGCGTAATGTGAAAGCTCTGTGCGAGATTACCAAAGCTGTTTGCAGAACTAGGGAGAATGAGAAGCCAGGACAGCAGAGTACGCTGTTCGTTCCTGCGTTTGATAGTCCAAGAAGCTCTCTCTCCCTCCGGGGACTGGACTGATATATCATCTTGAACATTTATGTATTAAAACTCTTCTGAAGGCACTGCATTTACCTTTTTCTGAAGTTGTGCTCTTTTATTTTGCAGCATGGGTACTTATTACTGTACATAGCATGTAGCAGGAAACAAAAGTCAAACCACAGGTTGGATTTTGATGCATCCTGCTCTGTTTTCATCTCTAGTTGTCCAGTTAAGTGTCCGGTCTAGTCCACCCTAACCTGTTCTAACCTGTTCTAATCTAGTGTCACTGTAGTCTATGATATTCATGATATTCCCTCAGCCTAGTGTTAGTAGTTAGACGGATGGATGGACAGACCTAGTACTAGTCCCTGTGGTGAGCTAATCTCATCTAAGAACTGAGGCCTTCCTCCTCCTCCTCCTCCTCCTTCTCTTCCTTTTCCTCCCCCTCTCTCTCTCTCTGTCCTCCTCCTCTCTTCTGAGCCGTGGCTTGGTGGGTCTGATTTGTAGTTCTACCTCTCTCTCCCCGCACACACGGCATTAAAGCCAGGCCCCACAAGCCCCCTCTGATATGGGAGAGTTCATTAGAGATGTGCCTTTGATGGGCAGCCTTTTCATGTGACTACCGGTTTTTCAAATACCTTGATGTAGAAGCTTAAGAAGGCATTGTGCAGTAAGCCCTCCTTTTGATGCGACTTATTTAGATCTGCATAGTAAATCAAGGGGGAGTAAATAACCAGCCAGCAGATGGAAGCAAGGAGATAAGGCGCCGGCGAACAATTGCATTTGTATTTTGTTATGATGTTGACAGCAGCTAAAATTCACTAATCTAGCGCCACTGATCTGCATTTCAAAGAAATCTCATTTAGCAGCGGGGAGGATAAAGTTCCTCTCATTGTGTCTTTTTTATTGCATTCTTCGCTAATTTATCTGCCCACAGATTTAACGTGCAGGGCTCGGCAGTAGGAGCGGGCGTCCGCGCGTTGCAGAGGGGGTCTTAAATACTGTGAAAGCGGTTACGTCTAGACTGTGAGCTGAGGGTAATTACACGTCTGACCATGAATAGAATGAGTTTGAAGACTCATCTTTGTTCGGGCGGGCCTGAATTGCTCGACTAACACAGATAAGGGGCATTTGGTCCCCACAGAAAATATTGCCAGTGACTTTCCATAATGCCCCCCTCTTTTCCAACACCAAGGATGGTATTTACTTTTAAGATAAAGTTATTGTGTACAGTAATCTGACTTGTTAGCATAATGTCCTCTTTCATCGCGGGACCCTCCTTTCCTGCGATGTGGAGGTATTTGTGGTCCGGGTCTTAAATAGTTTATCTTGACTTAGTGAGCGAGCGCTTTATGTAAATATCAGCCTATAGCATTATTAGGCCTTCATGAATACTTGAATGCATTTCCCCTATTTATAAGTTGATAGAATTTACCGATGGTTTTGTATTTGGCATAAAGATATGTGTGGTATTTGTAAATCCCCACGAATTGGAGGTCATACAGACTAATAGCATTCCTAATGCTTTTCCGGTGAATAAAATATGACATCTGCACAGCCCAGAGGTGTTGTGATATTGAAGTCAACTCTGCAGCAAATCATTTTCAGTGAAAGGGGCATTAACTTGAAATTATGTTTTTTATCCAAATTATATTAAAAAAAGCATTGGGTTCTTACATTGTACTTCACTGTAAGGTTGATAGCGTTAGTCATTCAGTTCAGGTAGACTGTTTGCACAACCTTATTACATTTTTACATTTTTGTTCATCTTATTACTTCATGTCCATATTTACATAGTACCATATTTCTTATTCATAGATGTACAGTATGTGGAGGCGCACAATACAAATGGATGATACGATTTTGTACAGCCCTGTTTGATTCTTTACACTAACCTTGTCAAACCTTTCCATGGCTGTTTTCCCAGCAGATAGCACACGGCCTGGTGCCCGCTGCTCCCCCACCCCTTTCTGAGTAAATGTTGCACAGCAATCTTGAGCCACTTTCCGCAAACTCAAAACAGTGAAAAATTATAGCAGTTGGCAGGTTTTGTTTTCAGCAGTGCTCTTCGGGCTGAGGGCTTTTTGTACAGTTCAGAGAGCACATTCCTTAGGATTCAGCAGTCACTGGTTGCCTGTAGGGGTCATTGGAATTCTGGGAGAATAAAAGGGGGAGAAAAAAATCTCAGTGAGGAGCATCCAGGCCATTTTCTGCCCCTCACGGCCTTGATAGCAGAAGTTTTCCTCCACAAAGCTCCTCAACCAGGGGGATTTCAAATTTTGCTAAAGCTATAATGTGATGTATGCGCAATAAAATGTCCGAGGCAGTCTGAAGCTGCAGTTGTGGTATCGTACACTCTTGCTGTAGTTGTGTGATTAACACAAAAACCATCAATACTAACGGTCCCTAAATTGTACAGATGCCGTCGCATGTGTACTTTGATGCAGACGGCTGTATGAAAGAACATGAGAAATCAAACGTGTCAGGTTAACTACGTGATTTACTCGGCGTTGAGAGCTTGAGCCTTCCAGGCACTGCACCCTTCAACTTGAGAGAGAGCGAGGGGGGGGGGGGGGGGGGGGGGTGCTGTCACATATTTCTTTGTAGCGATAGCATGTACAGTACCGTACATTGCCTGCTTGTGCATGTACACACACACACGCACACACACACAAACACACACACATACACATACGCACTCACATGCTTCACAGCAAAATCCAGGTGCTCTTTGTTGTTCCGAAGTTTATTGCGTTCACCCACAAGCCGTACAGAAAACAGTTATGCAAGACACAATCTAGCCCACACATGTCTGCACCGGCACTGGATGCGTCTGGGAAAAAGTAATGAAGATTACAATTTCATGAAATAGATTTCAACTAACGGTATAATGAACGTAATCTCTTATTCCAGATAACTGACATCGCTGGACTCCTTCCACTCCTGTGACGGACAACAACAGCAAGTTTTCTCCCTCAGGGTAAGTATTAGAACATGGTGCCTTCGTGTCCATCTGTCAAAGAAGCCTTCACCTTGAGAAAGATTAGAGTAGCATTAACACTGCCATTTCAAGTATCAACAATATCGAGATTAACAGCAGCCTATAATCTCAAAATCATTCATCTTAAAAAGCAAAACTCATTAATGTATTTTAATTGTTTTTATGACTAGTTTAGGCCATTGTCAACATCAAAGTCAAGCATTTTTTTTTCTCTCTTGTAGTGGTGCCACACCATTGTTAGCTCTATTCTATTTGGGTGATTGTAGCGGCTAGTTGAGGTCAAGGGGGCCCCGTTCCCCCTCAAATGTAACAAATCTTCATCTTGTCCACCTTGATAGAATTCCCCCTCCGCTGGCCAACCTTTCAGTTGTGCCTGTTTGGTTTTCACACCCCAAGGATTTTCAATCTACTCTAGCTTAGAAGTTATGATATGCATTAGGGCCAACAAATGTGGGCAAGTGTGGATATCAGATATTTTTATGTTTTCTGTTTTTTATCCTTTGTAGATGTCTTGATTGAGATTTGTAGTGTAACAGAGCAGAATAAAGTGAACAGCAGTCATATTAGCTTTAACCTGATGTTGGCATACAGAGTCAGAGTACGAAATGACTCAGTGCTGCCGATACAGTAATAATAGAAATTCCACTATGTCAAAGGCAGATTTGCTGCTAGTACTGTTTTAAGTCTAAACATCTATATTCCCATTTTTCCCCCTCAGGATGAAATATGCCCGCTCTGCGTCCGTAGAACAAGGCAGAAGACGCGCACTCTAAAGTCCCAAGTGGTGAGTGAAAGCAGTTTTTATTGTCCTCTGCATGCCTGGTGTTGTCTGTTCATCCAGATTACTGTGTCCAATGTAATGAGCCGCATCAGTCACGACTGTTGATGGGGTTCGGCTTTAGGGTCACACAGTCCTGGGTGCTGGAATGACAAAACAACAGAGCTGGGTATCAGAAAAAGATACCTGTCATTACGGTACAGATTTTTGGTATTGATATTGATTTTATGGAATGGAAAGGTATTGAAAAACTTGAAATTATTCAATGAGAACTCACCTTTTCTTTTAGTTAATGGGTACTTTTATTGAGGAAATCAATGAGGTGCGGTCTGATTCTATTAAGAAAACCAAATGCCATGTTGAAAATGTTACACAGAAAAATGATTTACTACTATTTCACATACTATAATGTGCTTTCATTTAACAAAGAAAAATATTTTAAAAAGTAACATTTTAAAACCCGTATCAAATTTGAAGTATAGCTTTCAGGATCTAACCTCTAACACACTGATGAGAAATGCGTGTACTAGTCATTGGTACATTGGGATGTGGGAGCTTGATGCACATTGCCAATAATAACCATCAGACACCTAGAGAGATCTGATCCAGCATTCCTCAAGTCCATTGTTGTTTTAGCTGAATATAGTAATGAATATTGAATTTAAAATCTGATCTCACCTATCAATTTTGAACAATTGGTTGATCGTGTATCTTTTCTGGTCCTACAAACTGGATCAGACATGGATAACCCTCTCTTCCAAGCTAATGATACCAGAGGGAGTTTGTCACCAAGTCAGTGCACAAATGAGTGGAAAGAATCCTGGGTCAAGTAATGGGACACACCAATTACTGATTACAGACTGGAACGCACACACATGCACACACACACACACACACACACACACGCACACACATACACACACATACATTGCCAGACGGTACTCTTAGGTAGTGATGAGAAGGAGAATCCGGTTAAAGAACTGAATTAACCGTAATTGGTTTGTAGTATATGATGTAAACATGGCAGAGGAGAATCAAGTTTTGGGTCAAAAGAATGGCATGTGTGAAAGTTTGAATGGAACGATAAACTAGTTTTTAGTTCTTTTAAACTTTTTTATTTTGGCGTGGTAAATTAGGCTTATATATTCCATATACCATCACTTGTAATCTTTGTTTTCACATTAGTTCCAAAAGTCACCTTTACAGTCTTTACACCATGAATAATTCAAATAAATCTGCCTGAAAGTTTAACAGCACAATAAGACAGCTAGTGAGTTTGTGTAGTTGGGTGATTTCAAGGTTGTAGGCGGAGAATACTGTCAGTTTGCGTTGAATCCAGGCCATAGGTTTATTTAGATATTCTGCCCCAGACTTAAGGGAGAAAATCTATTTATCTCAATACTCTGCCGCAGAGTTGTGCCTTTGAGGTCCAGATATGATTAAAGCGTATGGGCAGGAGTGTAGATGCTGGGTGGCTCAGCTGTAGACCCAGGTCCACCTCCCCAAGAGTCCCATCTTCACAGAGCTAAGCAGAACCCAGATTTCCTTTTCCACCTAAAAGAGATTTGAATATTAGTTCTTAATTTGTCTAGTATCCAGTTAAATCTTCAAAGATGAACTCTTACTGCATATCTTCTGGCCTAAAAAAAGTCCTTCTAATCATTGCAAAAAAAAAGTATAATTGCCCCAACGCCGTGGTCCGCACTGCCAATGTATACATATATAAAAATCTACAGCAATTAAGTATATCTTCGGCTGCTTTAAAGAAGCTGCAGCTCGGACTGAACGGCCCTCTGTTCACATTTCCAATTTGAAATTGATTTCTTGTCATAGATCAGAGACCTCTTGTCATTCCATTTCCAATCCTCAAATGGTTTCCCTGAGCCTGCTAACTGTCTTCCTCGTGAGTGGGCGAGCGGGGGGAACCTCCACGGGTCTTTACCCTGGGCACTCAGAGCAGCCGAGGGGGTAGAGGCAGAAATCAAAGGGACTTTGACCGTTCCCCATTGGCAGCCTCCATTGTCTAGCCGATTTGGGATTGGTGGAGAAGGTGAAAACGGTGGGGGGGTGGATGGAGATCAGGCAGAGCACCCCCGTTTTTCTAATCTTTATCCACCATTAACCCCAGTGCCCCAGTGTGTGGCTGAGATCAGGGCCATTGGTCAATCCCCCATTCACTGCCACCCAGAATATTTTAAAGTTAAGCCCCCTCTCTTAACAAAAAAAGTCTTACTCATCAAAGGTTCGCTTTCCCTTCTTTTCCTCCCGTCCTTCCTTTTGCTCTCGGTCCCAAGGATCTGCTCCTGTTCTCCATGCGCCATTCTCTCTCTGGTCCGCTGTTTTGTCTTCGCACTTAGGGAAGAGGGGAGGGAGAGAAGTTGGAAGTTTTGGAAGTTCCCCAAGTTTCCATATTCCGATTTAATGAGGTTTAGTTTGGGGTCTGATAGTGTCGTGCTGTGAGCAAATTGGAGCAAAAGTGGAAGGACCAGTGACGTCCTGCTCTTTGCTGATGTCTCGGATTAGGAGCCGGCCTGTTTTTAAATAGACTCTGGAATTGTACTTATATTATTTCCACACAGGAAATATCTTTCACACCTGATATGTATATTCTCAGCCTTTCCCTCTTGTCCTTCAGTGCTGGCGAAAATGCGCCATATGTAACCCATCACGGCGTGTTCCCATCGCTTTCAAAATATAACCATAACAAGGTTGAATTGTTTTAACGCGTCTGACTTCAAATCTATTCAGTCCAGACCTCCTACTCCATCTTAACAATTCACATTTACATCTCTCTCCCTCCAGTCTATACCGTTTCTTAGCAAGTGCCAGTTATTTATCCTCCTGCTGTCTGATGTGAGAGAGAAATGAGGACCTGGATAGAGAAACAGAGAGGAGGTGGAGATGCAGGGTAGACGGTGAGAAGAGAAAGAAAAGAGATTGCATGGAGAGTGTTTGTCCAGAGTGCACAGTTGCCATGAGAATGGAGTTAAAAAGAGGGGAGGTGGGGAGGCTCAGAACGAGTATTGCTATCACTCCTGATAGAGAAGACAGAGAGGCTCAATGAGTCTATTGATCCACACGGCTGCCTATGCTCTCTCTCTCTCTCTCTCTCTCTCTCTCTCTCTCTCTCTCTGTCTTTCACCCTCTGTTTTGAAAATGCCAATTCTTCATACTATTTTGCAGACGAATGTAGTAGGCTGCCTAGTTTGTGAGAGGGTAATCAGTATGTAGGATTTTGGAAACTGTATTCATTAGGAAATCAGCTGAATTTACCCACAGCCAAGGTGTTGAATGCAACTTGGGGTTGTGGCCTCGATATCCACGGGTGCTCTCTCCTATAGTATAGGTGCACCTTGTATTAGGCACACATTGGCCTCCATGGCTAAGTACTCTGGAAATGACTGATTGCATATACTGCATGCACCACCCTAATTTCTATAAACGAGCAGGGATCTAGTGTTTCATGTGTTATTCTTTCTCTGCAAGTTAATTGGAGAAAGCTTGGGTGCGGAAGCTGGACCTGATGGCATCTCTCCAAGAGCCTGAGATTATTGTGAAACCCAACCCCGGGCAGGCATGACATCAGAGCGGCCTGACATTAGTTTGAACTCCTTATTTCAGGTGGGAAGAATTATGAGTGGCTTCACTTGCAGGTGATCGTGTCCAATGAATCGGTCTCACACAGTCGCGCATTCTTCTCCCCAAGTCTAAATGCTGATTGTCTTGACAGATTGAACTTGTGTGTTATCACCAAGCTGTCACGCACCCTCATTTTTCAGCGTGCACACATAGCCCTCGGTTTATGTCAGGCCTTCACAGCCCAGTGTTTTATAGAGATTTTGTCATTACGACATAAACTAAAACTACACTATTTTAACCTATTGATAAATTATATTTATCTCAGGGATTGCATATCATGTTACAGTGTATAGAACAATCTTGAATTGCTGATAAATCAATGCTAAATTCTTAATATTCTAGACACAGTATATTTCCAGAGTGTAAACATTGTGTTAATAATGTCACATACGTTATCCACAGAAATTGGTTTCTTAGAAACACAGTTTTTTTTAACTGTATTATTTAAAGCTCTGAAGCAATTGTGACAAAGGGATTTTGGCCTCCTGTGGTGATATAAGACTCACATTGTTGAAATAATCAGATACAAAGAAGGTTTGTATGAATGTAAATCAGATTAAGTTAGTTCTGTGTCCTGTTATTTGTATAATGAGTTTTTTTTTCATACACATCTAAATGGAATGACAATACACTAACACCCAGAATTTCTTTCTTTGCATGTAGAGTTTTCATGGCATACAATACATCTAAAAAAAACATTTTTTCCACGAAATATTTTTATTATAAAGATGACAGCTTTTGTACCGTCTTTGTCCTAACATTCTTAAGATTCCTCCAGGAGATAATGCCTTCTTAACAGCAATGGCCCTCTCTTTCTCTGTCTCTCTTTTCTTTTCTTTTTTTCAACTCTACGTTTCAAATCAAACCACACGGTCACAGCCACTGAAAAAGCTTTTACTCCAGAGGCAACAAGCCAAGTCCTTTGTTCATTATGATCATTTGATCGCGGCTTGAAAAGGGATACAGGCGGCGGCGAAATACTACAAGAGCTTGGAATCCGACTTCCTCACCACAAACCGCAAGCCTAGACAGTGCAACCGTTACTACCTGGTTGGAGGCGAAATGGGCAGAAAGCATCCGTGTGTGTGTGGAAAAACACACACACACACACCACACACAGCATGCTCGATTTGGGTCATAGGGCTGACAGACAGTGGAATGTGAATGTGTGTATGTTGACAAACTCCACTGCACTCTGAATGGGGTTTGTGATTACACCTCATCATGCGTGCTGCATCGGTCCTGTCCCCGGCCCCCTATCCTGCTCTCTCTCTCTCTCTCTCTCCGCTTTCTCTCCCTTTCACTCCCTCTCTCTCCCCATTTCTCCCCTTCTCACCACCACCCCCCCTCTCACCGAGGTGCCTCTTGGGCAATCATGTGGTCACACTACCTGACTCCTCGCTGCTCAGAGTGCAGTTGACAAAAACAGCCCGAGGCCCGTCATGTGGAAAAGATTCAGTCGGCACACAGCATACATTCTGCACCCCCGCCCCGCGACTCCTCACTTTCTCCCTCTAAGTGACTGAAGCACCGGGGTGTTTCCTTCTCCTGCTCACCTGTGAAGGGAAATGGCATGGCTTTCCCCTATCTGTGTGTGTGTGCATGTGTGTATGTGTGTGTGTAAGTGGGTATTTTTGTGTTTGCAACTGTGTGGCCCATGGTGTGTGCATGCCGTTTTAAACAGCTGTGTGTGTGCGCGAGTGTGTGCTCCCGATCCCCAGTCCCCCCTCCCCTTTTGCACTCTGAGCCTTGCAGGCAGTTTCTCTTCGTCAGTTGAGTTGCACTCCTCATGTCATGTAACATAAAGCTGGCGGTCAGTGAGAGCTCTCACCTGTCAGTCAGCTTGGTGGTCCTGGCCTGTCGAGCTGCTCACCTGTGTTTATTGGACAAGACCTGCTCCGCACTACCCAGGGAGAACACCTCGTCTCCCTTCCCTTTCTTTTTCTCCTTCTCCCTCCTTCGCGCTTTCTCTTTCACTTTGTTTTTGTCTATTTCCATCACCCCCTCTGTCTGTCTTTCCCTCTCCAGCCGTTCTCCCTCTCTCTCCCTGTCTCTCTCAGCACAGTATCGCTTTTTAGTTTGCCTCTCTGCTTTATTTTTTTAAATCCACCGCTCCCTTCCCTCCCAGTTCTCCCTGTACAGTTTATTTATCCCGCTTTCTTCCCCACTTCTCTTTCTTACTCTCCTTTTGTTTCCCCTCTCCCGCCCTCTCTCTCCCACTGTCCGTTTTTATTTTGTATTATTTTGGGACCTCTTTGTCAGTCCCTGGGTTTGAAGCTGCGCTGTCTCTTTGGTGGTGGTGTTCATCTCTTCTCTGCACCTGGCTGAGCACACACACACACACACACACACCTACACACACACACACATACACTCACCGCTGCTAGACGACTGATTGAAACTTGTGTCTCAAAGTTGCTAATGTTCACTGAAGCATTATATTGGAGATAAAGTAAATAAAATAGGTTACCATGGGAGAAATCTCTGGAATGGACTGCAGTGATCTGGCAGGTAGCACCCACACACACACACAGACACACGCACACACACACACACACACACACACACACACACGTAGGTATGCACACAGGCATTCTCTTTCTCTCTCTTACACACACATATACACGCACGCATACACACACAAACACACACATAAAGTGAATGGCTGAAGAGGTGTCAGTGATGTTGAGGTGTGAGTGGAGCGCAGGGTGAGGAGGTATTTTCTATGGCTGAGGAATTTCACAAGTTTAATGTTTTTTGAGGAGCTCTCGAGAAAAGTAACAGTTGGATTCAAAGGGTTTGCAGTCGCTCACACAGTCACCATGTACAGTAAGCATCTATCGTACTCACTATTGACACTGTGTCAGTAAATAATGCAAAGGACATTTGTATATCGCTGGTGAATTTCAGGGAGGCTGTCACCAAATAGCTTACACAGATATTCTATTCTGTTGTCTTTAAAGAGAAGTTATTGACTATAAAAAAAACAGTATTTTTCCATTACACTACTTTCAACTTGTGATTCCAGTCAAACTGAATGCAGGATGCGCAGCCAAAAGAGTCTGCATCATTTCAACAATTTTTTTCCCTTTCCTCTTACCTCTGCCGTGCGACTTTCTTCTCCGATTTTCTTTCAAACCCTCCTTTGAGTCCGCTCAATTCAAATGGTTTTTGCAGGAAAGGCCAGACTTATTAGAAAGGCTAGTTAGCACGCTGGTTAAATGCGCGGGCTGGCTCTTTGTAACTACAGGTTTTAAACCAGTGTCCACCAAATGATCCTTCTGTTCATTTCCTATAGTTTAGAGCGCTAGCGGGGCTCTAATGCCACACATCTGCAGAACCTAGCGTTCATATTTTCACCTGGTATTATGTAAAACTCCCTTGTGTTCACCGCGGTTCCATTCTGCGCCGTAAAGTGGTATAGGTGACATGGTAATACATTTGCATTGTGCCCAATGATAAATACTCTACCAGGTCTTACTCACTCCGCTGCTTCCGAATGTGTTCGGACGGCGCCCGCATTGTCAAAGGCACGGGGTCATTCAGAACTCAGTCTCCCTCCCCTCTGCCTTTTGTCAAATATTTCTGCGCGGGTGATAGTTTTCTCATTTATTTAGTGAATAGTCGGCGGGTGAAGAAGAAAGAGAGTTTTACATTATGGAAATGGTGGAATGGGTTATAATCTCCCACATATTCATCATGGCAGACATTGGACCCTTGTGATACCGTCCTCCATTTGGCCATTGTTCCCGTTCTCTCCCCGCGTACTGTTCCCCTCAATGGGCAAAGCAGGCTTTAATCCTGTCTCTCTTTGGAATGACAATGTTTACTAGCTATCATTCAATAAGGAGCCAGGAGCACGGCACACATCTCTCTGTCAGTAAATGCTGTGTGAATGCGCCAGAGCCGGCCACAGAACAAAGGTATTGTTAGCCCTCTGATGATAGGGTAGAAAGGAAAGGCTAGTTTGACAAGTGTTCAAGTGTTTCTATGTGTGCATGTGTGTTAACCCCTAAAACCTTTGAAAACTTCCGACTATGGAGGTGTGTCACCCGACTCTCCGCCATACCTTACTGTACACAATGCATTACGGTGAGGGATAAACCCTTGTACAGGCCTTGAAAATTTGCCTGTCCACACAACAACAAACTGACATGGCAACGTTGGGTAATTATTGCCTGTAAGTAGGGATTAGGGCTGTGGATGTTGACAGCAAATTGGCTCTCAGAGCGTGTGTTTAACACACCTTTGTATGGATCAGACACACTCTTACAAAGAGGGAAGGTGTCTGTACATAAACCCCCCCTCCTCTTCTTTCACATTCCCCTTGCAGTGTATTTACAGTTCGCCTCTAAATACGGGCTTATTTTTCTCACTCGTTTGCCTCATATTGTGAAAGGATGCACAGCTAATGAGATTTCTAAAAATAAAAAAAAATGTCCTCAGACTCCTAGGAAGGCGAGATGTTTGTCTTGCTTTTTTCCCTCCCTTTTCTTCGCCCCCTCCAAATTGTTTTCCCTTCAAAGTCTTGACAGCATTAGGGATTAGCGTCGTAGCTGCTAACAATCATTAGTGTGTTTTCACCATTGTGTCACGGACGGTTTTCTGCCACCACACACCCCCCCCCCCCCCCCCCCCCCCACCAGCCGTACCTCCTGCACGTCTCCTCCTTTCGTGCCGAGCGAGAAATGAAAAACAATCGTTACGACCTCCAGCGACCCCTCCTGACGCGCACTCAGTTAAATGGTTTGTAAGACGTTTAATTACCAAATGGTATAATCGTTATTCATCTCATCATTAGATGTATGATATTAAGTGAATCGCCTCCCCTGGGTCCCCATGTTTCACAGATCAATAGATTTAGATGGAGCTTGAAGGGGGTGGAGTGGGGGTGGGGGGCGGGGGGGGCAGTTGAAACACTTCTGAGGCCCCTTATATGAACAGACGCATCGTCTCTGTGATGCACAGTGGTGACGTTCACTCATTTATTTATGTAATTAGCTTTTATATAGGTTTAATTATGCTAATTTCCATTTCTGCACTCAGGAATGACAGTACGCCACTTTTTTAATGGTTTTTACGGCTCCTGGGTTTATTTTGGTGGTGAAAGGACACGAAACAATGGACAAGGTTATGGCACCATAGACTTTCACTGGCGCGCTCCCATCGCCAGAGTGCTTGCGTTTGCACTTTGGGACACTTTGTTGGTATCAAGCATTGTTTTGAAGGCATTGTGGAGATTGCTAATGCAGCGTGTGCGTCTCTGAGGCCCAATAGCCTGCAGCTTGATATCGCTTGTATTCCCAATGTGAATATGGCTGAGTGGTGATCGGGGACTTGCTGCAGCACAAGCCGCTATTCACTGCAGCCGGCACTACTAGCCTGAGTTAATTGTCCATTATCTACTATTATCTAAGCTTTCTCTCTCTCTCCATCTCTCTCTTTCATGACTCTAGCCCTCACCACCAGTTTCACTCACTCACTGAGTCATATCCTGCTGCATTTTTGCTACCTGCTCTAGTTACCTCATACCAGTGTTGTAGCTGAGTCCTGGCAACCGGGTTCAAATAGTAATAATGATTCCCTTTGTTCCTGGGGTACCTTGAACAGGATCCTGAGCATGGAATCAGCGAAGCGCCATGTTCAATGCTTGTCTCATCATCTAACTACTTCACTGGGATGTGCTCTTGTGTGAAATGTTCCTCTTCAGAGTGAGGAGGATATTAATTATTTGGGAAACCATGCAAATGTACGGAATAAATTTGAATTACAGATTTTGAGAAGTAAATCTAAATCATGTTGAATGAGTGGTAGGGAAGAGATCGATGCTAAGGTTTCCATCTGGAAGCTACTTTACAATATGCCCAGGAAAAAAAACATGATCTCCCTCTGTTTGGATAGATAAATTCTTTTAATTGATGTGAAACAAAGAAGAGGACCTTCTACTTCTACTGCATGCAGTGTGATCAGGTGATAGATCTATCTGCCGAGGTGTTTGAGGAATCCTCAGAAATTTCACTTGATGGCACTGTTTTCCTTTTTGCTCCAGCTGAAGCAACAGGGTATGTTTTATGTATGCTGGGCACAATGTGAAAAGCCTGGTTGTGCCACAGATATGTGTCTCTTCCTTTCCCCCTCTGTCCCTGGGCACCAGGAAACAGGCGGGAACACTGACAAACAATAAAATCATACACTGTACTAAAAAAAAAACCTAAAAAAAAAACCTCATTACACTTCAAACAAAATGGCTGAAAAGCAAGCGCACACATTGGCACAGTTACTGTACAGTAGTTCATTAATTTTCCCACTATGAGTGTTATAGAGTAGCTATATATTTTCTTTTTTGCTTTATGTGTTTACAGAAAAAAAGAAAAAAATGTTTTCGGGTTTTCTACTGTATCTTTTAATCATGCCTGATTAAAGATGTAATATACATTTTCAGTGTAATGTAAATTTTCAATAGAAAATCTCTTAAAACAGGAATTCTGTCGTTATTCATGTGTTTAAATTAATTAAATTAGATTCCTCCTGTGCTGCCAGGCGTTGCTTTGATAATTGCATCAACAAGCTGATACATACTGTAGTAATGCCTGAAGTGTTTCTATGGCTGCAGTTCATTTCAATCGACATCTTCCTCTCTACTACCACTTGATATACTGGGAACTTTCCCTGCCACTAGTGTTCAGATAATAACACCCCTCCTACCCACACACACACACACACACACACACACACACACACAAACATATGTACATTTTAAAGGACTTAAATTCTTGGCAATTTCATAGTTTTCAGTTAGAAAGGACAAAGTATAAAGGCAAAAAAAGAAAAACTGTTGAAAGGGAAAAAAATGTTCACCCTTTGTCCATTACTCTTGCTCCTGTCTATTGGGGAGGGGGGATTAAACTGGGTTTAAATAGGGGTTGGATGGATGGATGGATTGGGGTGGGGGTGTGTGGGGGGGTCAAGATGATATTAAGTGCTCACAAAGCAAATGGTTCAGCATTAGGAAGTGTTGGTCTGGTGGCCCTGCCTTGTGATCGGCCTGTAAAAAGGCGATACATCACTGTGAAAAATAACCAGGGCTTGTATTTCAGTGTCGTGCGCATCATAAATAAAGGTGGGCCATGTATAATTGAGGCTCGTGCATGGGGGACTCGGCTGGAGATGAGAAATGGAAATCTGTGTACTGGTAAATAGATAATCACACAAAAGTAATTGAGGTTTTCAAACCCCAATCTAGTCTGCCAGCATGAGCTCGTTTGCATGTTAATCACGTCAGTGATTTCCCTTCATCACAGGGAAGTCCGTGCACACTTCCATAACCAGCTTTTAATTGCATTTAAAATGTCACAGAGGTGGAACACATGTAATTTAGCCATAACTGTGTCCAAATTAATGGGTACTACTGAGCCGCTCCATTGGACAGGGTTGGAAAATGAGAGAGGCTGTCCATTGTTTGGGTCTTTATTTATTAGAGATGCCTCAATCTTCCAGCCTCTCCATGATGACATCGTACAGCACCTTTTTGAAGTGTATATCGAGACTC
Source organism: Centroberyx gerrardi (assembly GCF_048128805.1). Taxonomy (NCBI): domain Eukaryota; kingdom Metazoa; phylum Chordata; class Actinopteri; order Beryciformes; family Berycidae; genus Centroberyx; species Centroberyx gerrardi. The sequence continues at coordinate 14,790,714 of NC_136020.1, read as the reverse complement.
CAAAATGAAATCTGACAAGCGTTTTGTAAACGACTTAGCACTACAATAGATGCCAACTTCTTGCAAAATAAGGCAAATGGACGGACATTAAAAAGGCGGAATGAGAAACATCAAAGACGAACCAACAAGTCAAAGTGTTGGGTTTAAAAGGGAGAAAGAGAGGGGGAAAAAGTTTATTTTCTTTCATCACCAGGTGTTCTTTGGCGTATAAATTACCGAGATGATGTTTCCATAACACAGCTTAGGGCACTCCAGAGAGGGGAAACCTGCAAAACAGACCTATTTAATTTTTCATAGAGGTGGACCATCAGGAGCAATAAGCCAATATTCCTCTTCCCCTTTTCCAGATGCCTTCTCCACCACAGCATCTTTCCAAAACCCGAGCCCCTCTTTTTTTTTTCTTTTTTTTTTCCCAGAAAAAGAAAAAGTTCTGCCGAGACCTACATGAAAGGAAGGAACTGTTGAAATGTTAATTTTACCATCTGCTGTCGAGGCCTGCTACCTTTTTTGTGTGTGTGTGTGTTTTCTTTTTTCCCTGCCTTCTTTAATTCCCAGTAGTTCTGTTCTGTTTCATGAATGTGCTGCTATTTTGGCTGTTTGAAGTCATGGGCTCTCTGCGAGCGTGGCTTTGACTGACTGGAAAATACAATGCCACATGGTGCATGGTGGAGACTGTCCCATTAGTTTCCTGTTTAGAGCCCAGTCCCTCCCGGTAACCCTGTCTCTTATACCAGTCCCAAGGTTCCAGTTACCCTCCCATGCCCACCTCCAGTACGCAGTCAGTCTCTCTCTCTCTCTCTTTCTCTCTCTCTCGCTCTCTTGTGCTCGCTCTTGCTCTCCCTCCTTCCTGAGTGTGCACGTCTTCAGGGACCTATTTAGTCTGTTTATCTTAATGCTGAGGATTTTAATCATTCGTTTACAAGACCCCCAACACCTTTATCTCATAAACGTTTTCTTTTTCTTTTTTCTTCTTCTTCTTCGTTTTGGCACACACTACAGTCTGATGGTTTTCCTGTAAGCTCGCTAAACCCCGCCAAATCCAAGAATATGTTACAAATGAAATCCTCGACAATTGTGTGTTTCTGCATCTTTTTCCTTCCGTCTCCTCATCGAAAAAGTTGACACTTTTTAAAACACAAAAAAATATCGGTACGTTTTCTATGAAGATTTTGCCAAATGGATAGATTCCATTGGGAGATTTGATAGTTGGCAATTAGGGTGAGACATCCTGTGTGCAGAGTTGCTTAGCATTTTCCTTGGCCGGGATCAGATTGTTTAGTCTGCTCTCATTGTGAGCTGTTTCTGAGCTGCAGTTGACGGTTGTTTGCAGAGCGCTGGGGGAAAATGTGAGAGGGGCCAGTGCCTTTCTCTATTTATTTATTTTCCCCGTCCTTGGAGCTGGAATCTGATTTGTGTTCATGTTTCTCTATTCTCTCTGAGCGGTTTTTAAGTGTGGCTGCTGAAATCTAGACTCTGTATGACCTCACTGCACGGCCTGTGTTTCATTAATGACCAGCCCTGTGGTTTGGGGAGAGGAATATTTTTCATATGACACCGCCTTGCATTAGCGCGGAGCGGCAGCTGCACAACCACAAAACCATCCAATTTTGTGGCTTTGAAAGGTGTGAAAAGTTCAGCTCCCTATAGCAAGCCTTGCATTTATAATTGTACTCTGTGTGCGTGAGTGAGCGTATATGTGTCAAGAAGCGGAACTACTGTAGACTTGTAAAAGAAACGTAAAAAAAAAAAAAAAAACGTCACCTGCTAATGAAACATTTGTCTTTCATTCTCCTTGGCAACTTGTAAAGTAAATAGTGGAGATATATTTCAGAGTGAGACGTTTACATACTTACAGATTTGACATGCTATGCCTTAGAGAAGCCACCTAAAATAACAAGCAGGAATTCAAAGTGGAATAGGTAGCATTTTGACAGCTTGATTCATTTGTAATAAATATCTCATTTTCAGCATTTTATACTGTTTGGACCCTCAGAGTCCCTAATACAAGCAAGTCTTTTAAAGTCTTTTTTTAAGTGCCACATCTGGCCAAAGAGGTATTTCTTCACAGATTGATTGATTTGCCAGGCTTTGTTGGAAGCGACTCACGCAAACCACTCAGCAATTGACTAAGAAGCATGCAACAATTCACAGACACACTTAGCAAGCCTCTGCGCCCCTCCCCTCCAAAAGCCCCCAGACACTAGACTACTGTAAGTCTGTTTGGTACCTTGCAGGATATTGAATATCCAAAAGGAAACCTCAGATTTGTCCCGTCCAAAAACAAAGAGCCCTTGTGCTGCCTCCCTCCTCTCTCTCTCTCTTTCTCTCCAGCTTTAAAACCATACTGTTACTGTCATCGTGACACAACAAATACTCCCCGCTGAATACATAAGATAGCATGTGTATGTTTTCCAGATAATTTCTAGCCATTCATCATGGCACACTCCTATAGTCCTGGCAGCATTAAGTGTTGCGTTGTCAGCTTGAAGGCAGGAGTTGGAACAGGGAGAGATGGAGGTTAGTCACCAATGCTCAGGGAGAGTGAACAAAGGAGAAGATTACCTAATAGTCCTGCTATGTATTTGAAGTGGAGTCTGCTGTTTGTCTGGGGAGGTGCGGGGTTGGATGTGCAGGGAGATGTCTCGCAGGCAGCTGATGGGTACTTTTATGCTGTCAGAAACATCCCCTTTGCCATCCGTCTTCCTGAAGAGATTGCAACAAGCTTCGACAGGGGCAAAAGGCAATAGAGATAGAAAGTTAATGATGTCTCCCAAGTTCTCAAAGTGTTGAAAATGCTGCCTCTAAATATAATTGGGAGCCTTTGTGTAAATTAAGAGTCAACCATGATGATAGCTTGACAAGGGCTTTAAGCAGCCGATGCACGCACCGCGCACTATTTTTGGGGTCTGGTGTTGCGAGATGTGTAATGAGAATGCTCTCCAGTTGTATATGTTTGTAAACAACAGCCTTGCAGATTGTCACTGAGAATGAAGTTCTCTGTTATGCTCGCGCCAGAAATTAATTCACGTCGCAGCACAAACATCATCAACTTGGTGTAAACCACTTAATTACATGCCAAAAGTGAATAAACAAACTGTTGGGAAGAAACATGTCACACATTAACTGTAACAGGGATACTTGTGTGCATCTGCAAGTAATTTGTTTAATTTGTTGTATACTTTTCTTAGATTAACCTCATTAAGAGGACACATTAAAACAATGCAGGAATGGAAAAGTACATAAATTAATAAGTTATCTAAGTTAGCTATGTGGTTAAAGGTTGTGAGCCATGCAACATATAGTGGCAGGTCTGAAAAAATGAATACATTTAGTGAACAGTACACTTTTCTTCTTTAAACTTCTTAAAGCCGTTTTAGACAATATAACCCAAGACACTCTTTTGATAACTTTTAAAAATGGTGTCGCTGAATTTCTGTTTTTAATTCCGTAAATTGCGGTCTTTCTTTCTCCTGTGATTTTGAACAAACAATTACAACCCTTGAGTCTGTCAAATCCCCGCCAGCCATTTCTGTTTTGATAAATTGTACATCTAGTCCTATTTTCAAAGTCATCAGCGATTGCTTTTTTGCCACTCAGAGCACTGAACATGCACAGCTTTTAAAGGTATTGAGTAGGTCTGATAAGTGGCTCAATCCTTGTACTAAAGCCTTTTTATTGAAGGTTTAATAGCTACTGTATAATGAATTATAATGTATTCCTTCCAATTGCAAATTTCCTCTAATATAGCTCTTTCTGCTGTGGCAAAAAAAAAACGTCCATCCGAATATTATTGTGACTAGCTTTTTAAGAATACAAATCAATTGCATGATTTTAAGTAGTTACATTCATACTGTTTTGCGTTAAATTTCCCCAAATGCCAAATGGAATGGCACTTGTATAACTGGAATAGCTAACCCATTTCAAAGTGGTGACATTCTTCATCCAGAAGATGATTCAGTATGTTTGTGGTACATCATGGTCGGTTCCAAGTCAACTGTATGTGTTGGCGCAAAATACAACTGTTCATCCGAACATTTCAGCCTGGTTTGAAGTCATTGAAAAGCAATAGGCTTATGAATCATCTTGCTGTTCCAATTTAATGGAACATAGCTTTCAATGACAGCATGTACCAGCACATCATCAAAGTGAAACTTCCAAAGTTCCGCTTAACTTGTTGCTGAAATAGTTTCTCGTTTTCAAGAAAATTGCAGAGCGCCAAGTCTCAAGAAGTGTATCAGGGAATCTTCCCTGAAGGAAAAATTGCCACTTGCATACTTGTCTTTGACCAAAGTGAAGCCCTTACCCACTCCAGGGGAACATGTGCCGTTTAGGAAGATATAAAGGAGTAATTTTATTACCCGGTACATCTCCCCTCAGAAGCCATTTCATTTCTCCTTTCAGCCTCCACAGGAGCCTTTATTTGATCTCATATTCCAGAGTATGACTGCCTCAAACTGGCCAGCCTCCGTTTATTTTCATTTGGAAAACACATTTTCTGTTGGAGGAGTGGCAGAGGGTGGGAGTGGAGGGAAGGGGGATTTGGTGTCGGACTGTGGCAAGTTTCTCTATCAAATGTTAATGTCCTCTTGCGGGGACTTTTCTCTGTGCCTGATTGTTGGAAGCCAAACTTTTCATTTCCCTCCCTCAACTCGATCGGTGCGATTTGTCGTTCTATCGGTATAATCGAGACAGACATCCTCTCTCCAATAAGTCCACTCTGTGGCAAACACAGCATTATAAAGCCCTCTCCTCTGTATAGAAGTTTAGCCTAACACATTTTTCTGCAATGCTATTTTCACAAATACTATTCATAGCTCATAACTATTAAGTTTGCATCCATACAACCAAATCCATACAACTGGACACCTTCTACTTGGTGCTTTGAAACTGCAGATCATTGGCAAAGTGTGCCATTTATTAGGCAGTCCACTATAGGAGCCCAGGTGTAGCTGGCCACTTGAGAGGCAGACTTTGTCCTCATAAACTTTGAGCCTTTGGAGCTGGCACAGCACCCGTCTGCAGAGTCACCATTGACCCCCCCATTGCCCTTCAATGGAACTCTAGTTCTTTGGCTATTTACTGAACCCTGAACCTCCACACTGAACCAGTGTAGCCGTCTGGAGAAGCCCTAACCATTTAAGAAATCCCACATTTCCTGAAAATCTCTCCTCTCTTTCTCTCTCTCTCTCTCTCTCTGTCTCTCTCTCTCTCTCTCTCTCTCTCTCTCCCTCTCTCTCTCTTTGTCACTGTCTCTGCCTCCGCCTATGCCTGCAACACCTACGTCTTCTCCAGCCCCTGTCTGATGACAGCACGATGAAAACATTTTTGTGAAAAGTGGCGTTTCAGGCTCCGGAAGTCCCACTCTCCTGAATAGTTCCTTCTCTATGTCTTTCCCTCTTTTTTCTCTTTCTTCTTTTTTTGGTGGGGGTGGGGGGGGAGGTGGGAGGGGAGGGTAGCCTCCACTGGGCTCAGTTCCACACTATGAATTACCTCCAGATGTAATTCCTATCCCCCGCCCTTCGCCCTCAAATTAGTGGCTAGTAAAAATTAGGTTTGAATTAGCAGCGGTGTGGAGAATAGCAGAGTTTGAAATTTCCATATAATGAGTTTATTATTCTTTGGTGGGATGCCATTTTCCTGAATTAATTTGATCAGGTTTTTTTTTTTAGGTGTAATTGGTGTCTAGTTGAATGGTGTTTTAGTCATGAATGGATGGCCACTGTGTCAGCAGTAAGTCAGAAGGCTGAGGTAATCACAGGACTCAGAAGTCTGTTTTCCAGCACCAAAGAACAGAATGCTCCACGTTTCAATAACTTCTGGAGATGATTCCCAAACTTTCTCCATTATCTAATTCTAAGTCAATGTTTAATATTACTGTTATCCCGCATGGAAGTATTTTTCAATGCTACTTGAAAATGCATTGACAGGATTCCTTGGACGTTAGGTAGAGGTTGTTGCATAGCATATACAGGTGTTGTGCTCTTTTGACTGCCAGTGGAGCTTGTCTTGCTGCCATTCAACTGTGTAGCCATGGTTCTGGGAACGATAATCTTTTTGGCAGAGCTGGAACTGTGGGATCCTCAGACACTACAGATCACTGTCATAAATGGGTTTCAGATTCATCCTTAACAGGAAATCTGAATGCGTGAAACGGCTATTGTAGCTCACATTTTTTAAGCTATTCTTTCATCTTGATGACACCTCAGCGACCAGGAACATTAAAAAAACACTCAGTAGCATGTATTCTTCCCTGAGTAGGAATCTAATTTAAACTGCAGCAGCCTTTACTATATGATAATATCTACTACTGTGAAAAAAGGGAAGTTGTCTGCCATGCTCTACTCTTTCATCTAGCACCAATCAGCTGTATAATAGGTAAACTGCTGTGAGCCACGCTTGCTTGTTTAAATTTACCCGGCACAACCGAGCCTTTGATTTCATCAACTCGTTTAATTCAAATACGCTTTTGAAGAAAACCTATTTTTTTTAGGAAGGAGGGGTAGGGTGTTGGAGGCAGCGGCAGTGGTGGGAAAAGAAGAGGAGGCGCAGGAGGGCCAATTTAACCTGGAGTGTCTGTCGCCGGTCTACCGGCTCCTTCGTTTGAAGAGGCCCGGTCAGCTTGAACTGTCTGACTTCTGTCATTTCGATCTCTTTTTATTTTTCTGCTGTAATGTATACTTCAATTCCCACCCGCCTGCCTGTCTGTGTGTAGCAGCGGCGGCGGCAGCAGCAGCTGGAGGGGAGGTGCAGGTATCATTAAGCCTTGGAGAGGCACCAGCGGAACGCTGCTGAGTGCTATACGTGGCTCCTTGCGGTGCGTGTTGATATTTCTGGGCCTTATGAATGTGCGGCCTGGTTTATTTTCAATAGGAACCCGAGGCCGGGGTTGGCCGGACAGTTCCCCCCCGAGCTGCTTACCCGGCCTGTTGATATTGAGTCGAGCAAACACTCTCTCAGGGATGTCCTGTTGGGCACCCAGCCAAAGTCGCAAATGGAAGTCACATGTGGAGACTCCCAGAGGAAAGTAGTGAGGCCTCAATTCACACTCAGTCACCACAACTTTGTAATTTAGGATTTAATAAAAAAATGTTTTATGAAAAGCAATACTTCTATATAGCACTTCTCTATACGTCTATATAATAATTATTTTGTGGACAAAAAGACCACCATTTGTATATACAGTCTCAGAATTCTTATTGATTTAAAAAATGTAATTACAATATTTCCTAAAATACCTGTACAATTATTCGATCAAAAGACAAATAAAAAACAACATATATTTACTGTTGTGATTGCAGTAATCAGGCTCCTCTCTTCCTTTCTCCACTGCTCTCATTTCATGCAGTGAAATACATATGCAAATATATTTGGATACTGTCATTATCAGCCACTTAATAGGCATTTCATTAGGGATTTTCTGAATGCATGGTGCAAGGCAAGTTGCCATGGATACCCCGGTGCTTAAGTACAGTATATTAAAACGGTACTGCCTTCCACTTATATAATCACCGGTCCGTAATGGTCTCCACTCTCTGGCCATAAGCAACATGTTGTGTGATCAACGTTGCCCAGGACTAAGAGAGCCCTACCCCCTCGTTATGCCTTGTTTGGCTGTTTTTTAGGAGGCAGGACTGAGTGGCTCATGAATTGTGCTTGTGGAACATTTGTGTGGCAGTTAATGAATGGTGCTGATGTGTGCTTTATTTCATACGTGTGGTATTTTGCTCTTTTTGAAAATTGGTTATCACGGTGTGGGAGTAGTTAGGAGCAGAGTAGCATATTTGAGCATATAGCGAACTCAACTTCATTTTGTCTCACTGCCTCTTAAATGTGAGGATGGAGGGAGGAGGGAAGTCAAGTGGATAACCTCCCAATGCAAAGTGAACATCTTTGATGCTCCTGGCACTTGGGCTCCAACAAATCCAACCCTCTCAGTCATTGCACACAAAAGCCACAAGGTCTTTTTTTTCCCTCCACCTTTCTCTTTCTCTTTGCCTTTTGTGCTGATTCCATTGGTATGCTTTTGAACGGTCATGATTTTTTTTTTTTCAAAGGCACATACTAAGCATCAGTCTCACAATATAACAGGTATTTTCTAAAATCCACTTATTTCCATTATTGGCGTGTATTTTTTCAGGCTAATGGTTGTTAAAGGGTTAATAAGGAGTGATTCACACTGCTGAAGGCTCAGCTGCCACTGACTGACAAACCCTATGGCAGTGCTGGTGCTTTGTGGCAGCTTGGTAGTAGTGAGGTGATGGTGGCAGAAACGACGAGGGCACTGCAACGGTGTCACTCTCTCTGGTGCATAAGAGTGGGAAAACGCTGTGACGGGCCCTCAACACTGTCTGACGCCCCCGAGGCAACATGCTTCATGGTGGCTTTAATTGAAAATTAATAGTTAGTGGTAGTGTGTGTGTGTGTGTGTGTGCGTGCATGTGTGTGTGTGTGTGTATACTATGGAAATGATAACAGTGCCGGGAGACGGAAAAAGCGACATTGTCGCCATCGTCGTCACGCCGTCGCACTGCATCACAGAGCCACTGCTCCCCCACTGCTGCTGACTCTGCCATGGTTGGTAACCAGCCGCCACCACCACCCCTCCCCATTGTACCCACTACCCATGTCTCTCTCTCTCCCTCTCTCTCCCCCTCTCTCTTTCTCTCCTGTCGCTGCTCTCCTGCCACCACATCAAGACGCTGGTGGGCCTGTTTGTCTCCGTTGACCTTGGCAGCAGAAAGCTCTGGAAGAAGAGACAGAGGAAATAAATACCTGAAGGGAGGAGGCACGCAATTGTCACAGATGCGTAGGAATAGGCATAGCATTCCCCCTAGTGAAGACAACGTTTCTAAGGCCAGGGGCCTCTTGTTTGTCTTTTCCAGTGAGGCACTCTGAGTAGTTTATTAAAGGGGCTGAAGGAGCTTTCTAGCCTCAAGCTCTTAGCGCTGAAAGAGAAATGGGAGAAATCGCTGGCAT